>NC_088605.1:5440755-5742755 GCF_036013475.1 Columba livia | reverse complement strand
GGAGACTTTAGTACTATGGGATCCGATTAAATTTAGTCTGAAATAATTCTCATGAACCACGTGAAGATATAGGGGCATCAGCACCAATGGCGTAAGGCTGCTGATCCATTCTTTGTACTGTACTAAATAGCCTAACACGTCATCCATGGGAGCTGCAATACAAATGTCTTTTGGAAGATGGACAGATCTTATGACAGTGTTTGGTTCACCACTTAGGTGGAAGATCTCTGTGTTGCAGTTAGAGACAAAAGCCCTGTGGAGTTAGGCTTCCTGGTTCTACTGTGGAGATCAGGAGTCATTGCTACATGTGAGATATTCCCTCTCCACACATCTGGATCCTCGCTCATAGGAACAACATGAGAAACCACTGCTGACAGTCAGATGGCTCTGCCCACTTCATCATTCCCTGCTCATCTCCATCGCTTGGTGTCTCTTGTACCTAGGTCCCACCTGTAACTAGAACAAATTGAGATTAAAACTGCAGGCAAATTATTTCTTTTAGGAGTGAAACTTGTTTTTGTGCAGAGCTACCTTGCCCTAAGTCTCCTTTTGTCATCCAATTATGTGTAAGCACTGTGTGGAGGAAGCTGACACCTTACAGGACATGAGAATGGCACCTAAGGTGCTTCTGTCACCTCAGTGGCATTGGGCAAGGCAAGGGCCAGGAGGGACTGTGAGATTATCAAGAGAAACCTGTGGAGGTGCTAATGAAAGAGAACGGTTACTGCAACACTGCCAGCCAAGAGTCCGGCCAGGCTCTGAAGATGGGAAATCTGGTTGGTTGGGCAGTTACAGAATTAATTCTGGTAATTTTAAGGAGTGAAACTTACTTTGATGGTAGGTACTAAGAGCAGCAGCAATACGTGAATAAGCCCCCTTCATCCTCCAACAACATGACTCCTCAAGTATGAGCTCAACTAGGTAACATTTATTTAAGCATTTTCTATTACCGTCCTCTGTGTACCTTCTAGCATGTGGGGCATGTGGGGCTCTCCTCTTTGTACGAGAAAACCCCTAACCATTTTCAGATGTCTTTTTCATCTCACTGTCCAGTATTTCAGATATACTTTTGGAAAAGATAGCATGTTTTCTTTTCTCCTTTCACACATAATTTCACTTTTCCTGCTTCTGACAGTTTCTTAGACCATGAGATTTCTGAGAGTGAAGGAGCCCTGAACATATATTGCACACACTTTATAAAGACATTGAGTTTATCTATTAAATAATATTTGAGCATCACAGTGCCTCCCTTTTGAAACATCCTTTGCACCACAGCCCTCGTTTCTTCCTCTCATTTGTGACATCCTCTTATATCTGTTGTTTGGCTTCGTGTATTCTGAAGTGAGGCTGGCAGGAGTCAGGTAAGGTTGCTTTTATTATCCCACATATGATACAGACCTTGGTTTAGAAGTCAGAGACTGTAAAATAGCCCTGTGGCTGCATTAGATAACTAATGGATTTCTTCATCAAGATTGTTCAACCTGAAATGATCTACATATTTTCATGACTTATCCCTCTTTAACCTCTTACTTGAAGTCCCATAACTTAGACAAGAAAATTAAACTAGGCATCTATTTTAAATGAAAAAATTCCACAGTAAACTGGAAACTCGGCTTGTTTTGGAAATGTCAATGCAAAACACTTCAGCATTTCTGAAGTGAAAGGTTTTGTTTCAGCATTTGTAAAACAAAGTTTCATTTCAGAACAAGTTTAACTGCCACTTTCAAAAACCCAATGTTTTCACACTTTTTTTCCCCCAGTTAAATTAATTTACTAAATCCAATGCATGTTCACAAGCAATTTTGTTCTTTATGAGACTGAATTTTTGAAGTGATTTTACTTTTCTCAAAAGAAAAAACATCATCTCAGCTATGCATTCTGAATCACTGCTTCTCCCCTCTTTCTTGCAATTTGCTTGGGCAATCTGAAATCATTAGATACCATACATATCCAAAACCTCCCTCTGTACATTATGTCTTGTGAGTTAAAGATACCTCATCTGCTGGGGACCTGAAGGGATGAGAAATTGAAGTGAATCTAACACCAGAACAAGCAACTGTATTTGAAGTATAGCATAAGGCTTTCCATAGAACAATATTATGGTTTGTCCATTCCTGGAGCACATGGTAAGCTGCCATCCTTAGTATTCTGCTGAGAGCAACTACTAGCTTTATATCCCTTACATGTGAATACTCAACATTTATGCTAAATCAAGACCTCTACTAGTTAATCTGTCCTGACCCTTCAACAGCCAGGTTCGGCTTCCCAAGTCAGCAGGAGATTTCCTTAACAGAATGGA
This sequence comes from Columba livia, assembly GCF_036013475.1. Taxonomy (NCBI): domain Eukaryota; kingdom Metazoa; phylum Chordata; class Aves; order Columbiformes; family Columbidae; genus Columba; species Columba livia. The sequence continues at coordinate 5,740,456 of NC_088605.1, read as the reverse complement.
GACATGGATCTTTTCAAGTTCTTTGATTAACACTGAAAAAGCAATGTGTTACCATTGTTCTAAAGAAGGAACAACTTGTGTTAAAGCTGCACATCTTTCTAGACTACAGACTCAAACTCTCTTGTACCAACACACAGCAAGGAAAACATTTTTCTCCCTCAGATGCATCCCTCTTTTTGAACACTCAAGAAGATTTCTGCACCTCATTTTCTGTTTGGATGCAGTGAAAGTAAGGATGTCAAATCCATTTAAGCATTTTCCTTGTGAAATATAGGATTTCAGTAAAGTAAAAAATTGCTTTTGCTAACTACTTGCTTTCTCATACTTTTTTGCAAACTGCTTCCTGCCCAAACCACAAGATGATCAATGTGGTCTTTCAAAATCATTCTTCAGTGGCAGACAGTTTGCATAAATGAAAGTGAAGGACACAAGAACCCAGAGCAATTTAATTTTTTATGCACCAAATGAAACATAATTACTTTTCTACATCTACTGTATTAGATTTCGCTATGCTCTTAAAGAAGAAAAACCCACAGAAATGAATTTATCAAAAATGCTTATTTACCTTCACAGGAATATTTAACCAATAGCTACATTTCTTATTTGAAATTAGCCAGCACAACATAGGCTATTGATATCTCAAACAACTAAGTTTCCATTTTCAACTGATTTCAGACTTCCATAAATCTGACTCAACATTTTTAACAAATTTTTGAACTAAAAGGACTTTCATTTCTTATAGAACTATACTGAGAAAAGACAGTATTTTTGAAAGAGGATGATACTTTTCTAACTCTGAAGCACTTTGAAAAACAAATTATTATTGGAATTTTCCCAAAACTCTGAAACCTGATAATGTTCTCCCAAAACAGGCACCAAGGAAAAGTTTTGCAGCTGAAGTACAATGACCTTTTTGTTTGTTGGTGATGAAATAAATCACTGGAGGAAAGACCAAAAAAAAAATAGAGATCCAAGACATATACAAACCTATATGTGCTGGCTCAGCCAAATACTTGATTCGTGACCTGGAAGAAGACTTCAATGTTTCTGAGTTATGTCCAGTTACATTACCAAGTACAGTGACTAGAGGAGAACCTGAGTGGGCAGCAGCAGTAGGAAGAAGGTTTGTCTCTCTACACTGGCAGAACATACTGGAATAAAGAGGACACTGTGTTTCCCATGAGGACCTCTGACTGTGTGTTGGTTTAAGAAATATTTAGGATGTAAACCAAGATATTTTAAACCAGAATAAGTTAGTAAAATCACCGAAACAAACTGATATGTCTTTCTCACTCTTTGGCCATTCGTTCCCAACACCAGGTTTTACTTTTCAGTGTTCCACCAGTAAATTAAACCAGGAATTGATCCCTGATAATGATTTTTAGTGAGATTTCTCACCTATATTAGTTGCATACCCTGGTTCACCGCACAGTTAGAGAAACACTGTTAAACATTAAAAGAAAGAGTAATATGACATTAGGAAACTGCAGCATCATATAGAAATATAAGAGACTGGCTGCTTCTTTCAGGAGAAATGCAGCTTACAGCAGCATAATATGCTCACCACACCGTGACCAGAGAGTTGCAGAAACAGGCAGACTGTAGCACTTGGAAAGGAGAGGGGAATCCCAAACGAAGCAAGGGTCTGGTCCCTGCAAACCACAGTCCCCAAGGTTGAGCTTTGGGCAGCATAGAAAAAGAACCTTTTCTATGGTCAGAGAGAGGAATGTGTTGGATTTGTTCCACCACATGAAGCAAAGGAAAGCTGCTGGGCTGTAAAACGAGAGGAGGAAGGACGAGCTTAGTCTTCAAGGATCTGGTGGATGGGAAGGAGCTCAATATTATAAAAACATTTGTTTTAACTTGAACCAACAGATTTCAGTTTTACTGGAGATACATTTCTCTAGTAGATTTAGAGATGGGTAAACATTTAAAGACATGAAAGAAAACGTGGAGCAAATCGTCTTCAAGACCTTGACCACCGGAATTTCATCATACAAAGCTTAAGAAAACACTGCTTGTGTTAGTGATGATCTTTTCTTATAGATGGGCTTCATCTTGAAGTGTGAGTGAAATGAATGAAACTACTTTAATTCAGAGCAGCTGAGGATCTAGGATATGTATAATAGCATTTACAAAACATGCTTGGCAAACCTGATCTTTATTGCAAAATGCCAAACTACAAATCATAAAGCATATTAATTTGTAACTTTGGAAACTGTAAAATAACTCAAGCAAAATTGAAAAGGAACAGTATTTTCCTGCAGTAGAAGTTGTTCGGACCATGCCAAAACTATAGAGAGGATCAAAAGGAAGCGTAAAAATGTCTGATAACCCCCCAAGTATCAGCCTGTAATTAATAGAAAATTTATTTAGTGATTCATCACTTTTACTTTTTTTTTTTAATTATTTTTATTTTTTCCCTGGTATGTTGAAAGACAGACCTAATGGAATGATCTCTATACTGACCTCATTTTTTTGTCTGTTACCTCTGTTGGTGCATACTGACTTGACATATTGCATATTCTTCTGATAAAAAACTACTATAACTGAGGCAAGCTAAGACCAGCTTCTCTTGTAAAAGGTTGGAAGGTGCCACTGATTAAGCCACATGAATTTCGTTAGGAGAGAAAATTTACCTTGTTAGATAAAGTTACATGGCTGAGAAAACCAAAACCACAGCCAAACTGAAACAGAAAACCCTTCTGACACACAAGCTCTGTATCAGAGAGCTGGCTATTATTAAAAAGTAGTTGATGGGCTGTATATTCAAATCTCACTTATCTCACCCTAATGCATTTGTGTCCTGGTGTTGTGAGGCATGAAATACTGGCTAACGCAGGGTTAATAGTCATCTTTTCTGATTGTGATTTCCTGCAATGATTTCCTCCTACACAAACTCATAAATTCTGTATTTCCTTAAGTATTGAATAAAATGAATATTCACCTGCCTAAAAGTAACTTTATTATGTGTTTGGAGGCTTATTACCTAATGTTTGGAAAGCACTTTGAGGGTCAAAACTGCCATGTAAGTATTATCAACAGTAGAAACAATTCTAGTGACAAATGCTACTTTTTCTCACTGAAAATGGGCTCTAATATAGATTGATTAAAGCATCTTTTGCATATTAGCAAGAATTCCTGAATCTGATGAGAACTGGAGAGATATTTTAATGTTTTATGATATTCGTTGGTAAACTTCTTAAGACTAAGACTGTATTCTACATGTTCATCTATTGACCAGAATTATCGAATCCCATCAGTCCTTTGGTTGGAACCATAGCTCAAGTTGTAAATAATATTATCTGGTAAATATCCACAAATTTTTTTTCAATAATTATTCTATATTGATTTGACCCCCATAACTTTTTCTAATCTAAATTAAAAATGTATTTAGTAATAGTCACCATGGAGTGACACCATGACCTTTTAATATACTATAAATACATTATACCATGATTAATTATCTCTGTGCATTTGATACACTGTAATTTGTTTAGGATTAATGGACACAGCTCATCAGTAAACAGAGTTCATCCATATTTCAGTAATGGCTAATCCATTAGCTGCACTGGAGTTTATCTGTAAGACTAAATCAATGAGCTGATGCTTATCAGACATTGTGCAATTCAAATAGTTTACACTTAATAATACCGTAAAAAGCCTCTGTGCAGTTTACCACAATCTAAGGAGAGCTGAATTGCCTGGGGTTATGCACCAGGATTATTGTTTTCTTTGATATACTGTCCCAAACAGTATAGACAAACTATGCATATGTAGCTGCATTCTTCATTGATAATTTCTCATGTAATTTTTACGTCTGCAGATATTCATGATTCTTGAAAAAAATATAGGGAAGGCCCCATCTTTTTTGTTTGCTTGTTTGTTTAACTATATTATAGAAGTACAATATCTTTCAGGTTTAAGTAAGTCTAGAGGAGCATATCACGTGGGAAAAAAACCCACATATATAACAATTATATGAATGGCTAATGTATAAAAATATAAAGAATCGACCAAAGTTGGAGAATTTTCAGTGCACCAGGGAGAGCATTCATATTTTATATCAAATAATGTAACTGATGCTGTTATTGAGTGATAGCTATTAAATATACTATGTGCTCATGTTTATTTGCTATGCGTCACCCATATGAACATGTTATATATCAGGACCTTATCATAAAGAACAAGTAAGCTAAATAGAGGGGAGAATGAAAGGAGAAAGAGATACTTTACATTTATTGTAATAGTATTTTGGCATAAGCTTGAGCATAGGCTTGCCAATTTTTGATGGCAGCATCTGAATACTTTATGTTGAATTAAAGATTACAGTAGCTTGAAAAATAGTTCTCATGCTTAAAATAGGGACAGGTGTGTGAAAAATGGTATGAGATTGCGCGGACAAGAAAGGTATCGTGACTTTTAGGGCTGTTTCTTATTTGTGATAGCTCTTATTATGTAGCTGTCAGTCACAAAATTTTTAGGACAGGTTTCTGCTTGAATCGCTTTTCCCCACAATGCTTCGCTATGCTTTTTCAGACTCATATTCTACAAATGGATCTGGGAAAAACAAATACTGATTAATTTCTTGGTGTAGCAGGTCTTGGTTTTTTTTTGGTCCAGCATGAGAGAATTGTTTTTAGAAAAGAGAGACATTGCACAGTGACAGCTGCTAGTCAGCTTGTATTTGCTGACTGCTTCTTTTAGCATCTGCAGAGCAGCATTATAAGGCCTGGAGTGGAAACGAAGTAGATACTGATGCCTGTCCAATGCTGGCTATAACTTTATAGACAGCAACAACCACCCTGAAGCACAAAATTTATTTTATCACCTGTCTTTTATAGAATTTGGCCCAACTGCTTTGTAATTTAAATGCATAGGTTTATGACCAGAATGGCTCCTAAACCAATGAAATGCTGACAAATGCATAAATCCAGTACATATCCATTGGTTCACAGATTTACAGAGATGTAAAAGAGCCTCAGGAAGACTAAGATAACATAAAAGAATGTAGAGTCACTGCTCATAACCAGATATTCCTAGTAGAGTTTCTCACAAAGATAAGAAAAGCAGAACCACGCAGAGAATTTTTTTCTCTGAACTAAGGAAATACTTAATTGAGAGTAAGAAAAATAATTAATAGTTTGCATTTGTACAAAAGAACATAAGGCATTCCGTATGCCGCCTTGAAAAGTGGAGAAACAGAGATAACTTTTCATTCCTTCATGGACTTATCTCTGCAGTGTAGGTGGCAGAGGTACCTACTCAATGTTGTTACATTCTGTTATAGGCAGGTGAACGAAAAACAGAGTGATTAAGTCAACAGGTCCTTGGTTTTTGGATCACTCCATACATGAGTCAGTATGGCTGAACCATTGATGTGGAGTCTGGGGTGAGATTCAACTGATCAAATAAAAGCAGGTGTCTGATTGAGGATGAGATGGATTACTTGCTTGACTCTGTTGAGTGTGCTAAAAAAATCTTCATGGAGTCTGAAGTTTATGGTGCATTGCTCTGATGTTGATCTTACCTCTATCAGGATGAAGCTGAGCCTTGGTGTGAAGTTCAAGTAACCACAGAGTTTCTCTCTATAGTCTTAGACTTGTGTTAAGATGAGATATATCTTGCTTTGCAGGGACTGAATGGCAAGCTATTGGGTGGCTAAATTTAGGGGTAATTTATCCTGCCATAAACTGTGGCTGATGACGTGTTTAAAAAATCCCAGGTTTAGATTTGGTTTTAGTAGTTCATACTTCAGTTCTGGGAGCTTTTCTTTGATGACAAAGTAGTTACTGTTATAATGTACTCATGCCTTGATTTTACATACCAAGAAAGGACTATGCGTGTCAAAAATACTAGGATCTGTCTTCCAGAGGAGTATAAAATATCTAGCCCATCCATCAAGCTGGTCTTAGCAAAACTCAGTTTGTCATGACAACAAAGTAATCTGAGAGCTCTCTGATAATGACTCTAATAAATTCCTTGGTGCATGAGAAGCATATCAGCAAAATGACAAATTGATAAAAGAGAAGGTTACACAGGAATGCAAGTAAAAAGCTTCTAGTCTGTGTCAAGTATTTCTTCTTGCCCAGTAACAGCTGAATACATAGGAAATGAAATAAATTCTCTTGACTGCAGGATCAAAAACACACACATGGAAAGAAAACCCTTACATCTTGCACAAATAGTGCTTGACATTAGTAGATTGATGGCACTCTGAGGAAGAAAAGAGGGGTTCATGTTGACACCTTAATCCTGCTTCCCTAAGGAATTGAGACTCCTCACAAGCCACCCTAACTATGAAAGAAACTACATGGCATCTACCAACCTATGCTGAATGTGCAGTTAGCACTCAGAGGACCTGAGACTTCAATATCTCTAAATATTCTGCAACTTTTGTGTTTGGTAAAGGTTGTTTGGTTCCCCTTGCCTTGCATTTCTTCCCCATGTTTTGTTATGCAAAACTAATAATTCATTTCAAATTGCTGAAATGTTATCTCTGATGTTGTAGGAAAGTGCTGTATGGGGACAACTTCTTGGCTTTAGTACAGATTGCACTGATTTACTCAAATGCACCATAGAGACAGTAAAAACTGTTTGAAACTTTTAAAGCCTCACTGCATCTAATTCCAGATTTCATACGGGCTCATATTTATTAGCAGAAACACCGCTTGTATTGTCCCATCTTCCTGACACACTGAAGAGAAAGAAAAGAGCGGTCTAGCACTTATTATGTGCAGTATTCAGCCTCTGCATGAATTATTCCATTTTCATATACAGTTAAAATAATTGAATACTTGGTTAGTTCTAATGAACATCTGGGATGGTGCTTCCTTCTGAGATTCCAGAAACGGTGACTTGTTGTTATCTAACATCTGGGAGACAAGGCGTAAGGTGGTAGTTTAATTGTGTGGGATGAATCAACAGATGGTACTCCAGGAGTATGAATGATCCTGTAGCATACTCATACAGAGTTTTATTCATCCCCCAATCCCTTTTTGCAGCTACACCTGCTCTGCCAGCATCCAGATGTCTCACCTGCACCCTATCCAGCTGAGCCTTGTCCTCACTAGGATTTTCCTATGTGCTATCAAATGGCAGAAAGTGTGAGATGGACCAATGAGATGCACAGTTATGATAAGGGGAGAGCACATCCTTCATCTTAGGTTGCTGTGCTTACCAAAATTTTCTTTCCTGTTTTTTTGTACTTGTTTCTATCTGCCAAGAAGAAGAGTAATGACATGTGCCGTCCTCTATATTTAGCCTTAGTTACCACCTCTCCTTCCTTCCCTTTCTGTAGAGCGGCAAAAAACCCTGATGTGTGAGACTATGAGATCTTGTAGACCCAAAGATGTTAGCAGAAGTATTGATTTTTGCCAGCTCTGGAGTCCTGTGAGCTGCACCACAGTTCATTCTTTCCTCAAGCCAAGAATGTGATATACTCCCAGTCAGAAACACAATTTAGCCAAGAGTGGAACATTCCTCTGCACTGACAGGGCAGCAGAACATGGCTTGTTTCTTCACGTGGGACCATGTTGTGGTCTAACCCCAGCCAGCAATGAAGCCCCACACAGACGCTCACTCACTCCCCTGGCAGCGGGATGGAGAAGAGAATTAGAAGAGTAAAAGTGAGAAAACTTGTGGGTTAAAAACAGTTTAATAATTGAAATAAAAAAAAAAAAAAAAGTTATAGTAATTGGTAATGAAAAGGAAAATAACAAACAGAGATAAAGAAAACCCAAGAAAGACAAGTGATGCAAATGAAAACAATTGCTCACTCCCAACCAAATGATGCCCAGCCGGTCCCTGGGCAGTGGCCTCTCCAGCCAACCTTCTCCTTAATTCTCTTGCTTAACATGACATTATATGATGTGGGATATCCCTGGGGTCAGCTGTCCCCACTGTGTCCCCTCCCAGTGTCTCGCTGGTGGGGTGTGTGAGGAGCGGGAAAGGCCTTGGCTCTGTGTAAGTGCTGCTCAGTGATAACTAAAACACCCCTGCGGTATCAACGCTGTTTGCAGCACAAATCCAGAACACAGCCCCTACCAGCTGCTATGAAGAAAACTAACCCTGACAAAACCAGCACAGATCATCCTAAGAACATCAAAACAGCTATGCTAAGGCAGACCAGAATCCCATGGGGTTTTTTACAGAATTATTATTATTTTTATTTTGGGGCTTTTTCAGAGTTTTGTTGTTGTTTTGGAGTTCTTTTGAATGGTTAGATGATCTCAGCTTTTGGCCAGCCATATGTTTAGCAGGTTCTACTAATAATGTCTTATTGCTGAGCAAGGAAGTAGAACATTACTAGGAATGAACTTCCAGACAGATGTCTAACTAACAGTTAATGTTTGTACCACCAATAAAGTCCATAAATAAAGAAGCAGCTTTACATTCACTGAAGTCCTGAAGCCCAAAGAGAGACCAGCTGAGGGAACTTTCAATCAAGTAGGATAATCCTTCAGACAATTGCGATTGATTTTCATTGCCCATAGCCTGTGCTTGTGTTAAATAACGTATCGGCCGTGAGAGATGGGCTGTAATTGTCTCTCTGCTGGGGCTAAAAATGGTGCATCTATCTCCTAACTGGGAGTAACACCCTTTCCCTAACACGGCCAAACACAGAAATGTGGGGCAGATTATAAGAAAAAAGTGAGCACACCACAACATTACCTTCATGCATTCCCAGCTATCAGCATTCTGCAGCTTCGTCTGCAATGATGTTTTTCTTGTATGAATACATCTAATATTTTTTTTAACATTCTTAATTATGCTCTCCATAGTCTCCTGGAGAAGTAAGTCACACAGTTTAACTGAATGAGACATAAATAAACTGAAAAAACAGAGCACATTGCGTGCTGATATATACAGGAAAGAATCCTGTGGGTGAACCATTTTGGTGCTCTTGCTGAAGGACACTTTGTTCAGTAATGCTACATGTAGTCACGCACGAAAAAGGATGAACTTTAGCACTGTTAGGACATATTATTCTCATCCCCTTTGGCCATTAGACCAAAGTTTATGGGGAAAACGTATTGGCCAGGTATGGTAAAACAATCTTGGCTCTCCTGCACGTTCTACTCCTATGACGTACAGCAATGTAAAACTTACACTTTAGTGTCTACCATTTTTGTTTTGTGTCTTCTTTTGGAAGTGAAAACAGGGAAATGCCTCAGAGATAATTTCATGACCCAAATTACTTTTTGTGCACAAATGGCAAAGTACACTAATAACAATTCTAAGCTTAGACTGAATGGCTCACTGAGGAACAGTTTAATTTATCACATTAATTATGTAATTAAAACATGAAGGAAGCAATGGTTTAATTGAATACAGGCAATGTTTATTTGTTGACACAGGTATTTTGCATCATTGTAAATTCATCAAATTAAGAAAATGTTTGTAATGCTGTAATTTGTGGGCCTAATTTATCCTTTGTTTAACTACCTCCAAATATATAAAAGTTGTTTGTTTATTTATGCCTGGAAATTGAATAATTCCCTTTTTAGAAAAAGGTAGAGAGCGCAACAAGGTTAATTCTTGTTGTATGAATTTGTACAGAAATGCAGAACATACATTCATTCATCTCCCTCTATAATTGTGCTATAAAGTAACACATGCTTTATTATAATTCTAAAATAAAATCTTATCTGCAAACCATATGCTCTATGATGCCCTTATGCAAATTGCTATTTTTATCTGACAATATTCAACTTTTTCTAAAAAAAAAGGCAAATCAGCATAACATTTTGCTTGTTGCTTTCATCTCTCACACATCCATACACAGATATTTAGCATTCTTGGCTCACAGTGGGATGCATGAACTTTCGTGAGATATGGAATATGGATGACCTTTCAGCTTCATTGCTGTACAGTGTATTTTACTTAATTTATACAAGTATTATTTTCAGTCATACTAATCAAGCTGACATTACCTTGCAGTTGTGTTCTTTTATTCTTTCTGGAGATTTATTATAAAAATAAAATTAAATCGCTAATGTAATCGAGTTTGCGGCAGGAGGTGGTTTTTGTTGTTATTGTTCTCGTTGTTTTTCTTGTTTTGCATTTTTGTGTTCATGATTGTTTTGATTTAAAATCTCCTTTGAAGATAGTGCAGTATCGTAAAGGGCTAATTATGAAATTCATGGGTAGTCTATTCATTGATCCCTTTAGTCCTTTCTCCACCCCACAGGCAACCTGCAAAATATTTTGTGAACAAATAATTTTAGGCTCATGAGTTGCTGCACATATGCCTGCTTTCAGTGGGGCTAATTATTTAAATCAAGTGACTTGCATAAATCAGCTTTGTCAGGATGCAGGCCAGGTGACAAAGCCACCTCAGCTGTGGGAGGACAACAGAGATAAATTAATTCCTGAGCTGTTATCTGATTACCCCAGTATTCCTGTGCAAGCTTTGCCTTGAAAACAAAGGGGATGGGAGAAACCTGGTGCAAGATGATCAACAAGATCAGCCTGAAGAAATACCACCATGAATGTTGGCAGGTTCAGTAATGACAAATTACCTCTTACTTGATCTGTTTCCAATTTTTCCCCCTTGGTTAGACCTCCTCATATCTTACTCTACTCGTCTTTCCTTTTTCTGTGTAATTTCCCCCCCCATTCTGTGCCAGTCACACCTGTGTTACCTCTGGAGCTGTTGGCACTCCAGGTTAGATGGCAGCAGCTTTCCAGCTTCAACTCTCTAAACTGATATTGAGGAAGAATGAAACGAAGCAATTCTCAGAGGAGCTGAGACACTCTATTGTCTAATCAGGACAGGTATTTGAGAAAACGATTGTTAGTTACTATCGCCTCTGTCTGGATAATAGTACCTACCTTTCATGCTAGTCAGTCTTGCATTTTGTGTATGTGAGGACTTATTCCTTGTTCCAGTCCTAGCTATGAAATGAGCATTTTAAGATTTCCTGTCTTCCCAGAATGCTCAATTTTATTTTATTAAGAGTCCATTTTAACCCAGACCTAAAATCAGGGGCAGATTCAGCAATGTTGTTACTTTCTCTGAAGTGTTTCACTAATCACTCCCAGATGGCAATAAAACAATTGCCAGGGAAAACAGAAAAGTAATAATATTGTCACATAAATGAAAAGATGCCACAAATGAATGCATTTACAGATTATTTGCATGCTGAAAATACTTGAGAACAGACAAGTGGCAATTGGTTTGCAATGTCTCTGCTGGGAAACTCCATACAATTATAATTAGTTCTCTGCCTCTTATTATTCTAACTTTGGTTGTGAGATAGACTGCAAATGATTTTTTAATGGCTTTGGATGTGTATTTTTCCTTTGTTATCAGACCATAACAGCAACAAGAACAGTATTCTCACTCTATTCAATCTGCCAAAGTATCCTTCGTACCAGATGGTTTTGGCCTCACTAAACTAAATGTAAATCATTAAATGATTGCACTGTATCCCATGTTGTTGTCTTGACAGACCTGGCAGCTAGAAGTTCATTTCCATTGGCAAGTTTTGGTTCATTTTTCTTAGTCAATAGGGAAATTTAATCTTATCCAGTTATTCACTTTATTGGCACTTCCCCCACCACTCATTCATATTCCTAACTTCATCCAGGCCTCCTACAATGCAAGATTGATGATTATTGTTTTTATTGGGTAGAGAAGGTTGGTGTTGTCAAAACATAAGATCAATAAAAAATCGTAGGTGATAATTTTTGTATGATCCTTAATGTTTCCCAGAGTGAGGGCACCTGGGGAAATAGTGGAGCTAAACAAAAGATTAAAGTAGTTAGGAAAAAAGAAGGGAGTAATGAAATTCTTGTCATTTGACAGATACGAGTGGAACATCAATAATGAGAAATGAATTTGCAGTGTACACTGTAATAATCTAAATAACATAATGAGGTCTCCTGTTCATAAAAATTACTGGAAAATACTAAAGGCACCTTATAATCTTAAAATGAGTTCCTTCAATTCATTTTCATGCACATATAGTACTGTATTAGTCACTATAAAAAATGTAGAAGGGTTTTAAAAAAGAGGTTTTGCTGCCTTTTTTTTCTTTTCCTGCTTGATAAGGAAACCATTGCACATATTTGCAAATTGTAAAGTTTGTATTCTTTTTTTTTTTAAGAAATTAAAGGAAAACAAAGAATGAAAAATCCTACCCACTGAGTTAAATTAAATTAAATGTTTGCCAAGTATAAGCGTACAGTAATATTTCAATAGTAATATGATACCATTTAGTAATTTGCTTTATTGGAACAGATTAAAAAAATTAGGTGACATTTCAGCAAAGAGCATTTCAAATATCCTTTTATACACAAAATAGAGGAAAACAATTATTGGTGGAGGCTATGAAATCAGATATTAAAGAGATAAAATTAAGAGACAGAGATAAGCAGTTGTGAGGGGAACTAAAATACTGGTATGTGGATCAGTGCAGTAAATGAGTAAGATTATCGGTTAAAGACGCAATAGACTGAAGAAACTAAGGACTAGAATTGGGAAGACAGTCTGAGAAAACTCATTTTGTGAAGCATGATGAAAAGGTTCTAACAGAGTGACCTATAGTTCAGATATTGACTGAAGAAGACTGGAGCATATTGATCATCAATATGCCTCATTACTGTATAAATACCAAAATCAGAAAGTGGTGTTTTTTTTAAATTTGGTTGGACAAGGACTGAGTACATTCTGGAGAATGCAGAAGTAAAAAAAGAACTGCACTGACTGCTTGTGAATTTGATTAATGCTATATAGTACTGTTGTGAATATGATTTTTACACAGCTTTGGTTTAAGAGTAGTTTAATTTTATTAATGTTTTTGAGCTAGATCACAGGATTAAGTTGTGCAATCCTTAACAGCCCTCAATCATCAGCCAACTTAACAGAGCAATTCAATGGAATTTGTTATAATCAAAATACCGACTTATTTAAAGGTTCGGGAAGCTTCAAGCAGGGTTGCACACATAGATGGGGGTTAAATCAAACCACACATGCACAGACAAACAGCTCTAAATTGAATTGCATACACACAGACAAATAATTCTGAATCGAATCGCATACACGTGGGGCTTAACTTATGGTTAAAATTCCCTTTTCTTGAGTTTCATAAATTACTGCCATGGAGGGACCCCAAAGTCAGTTTTAGGGAGCAAAATGAGTTCCAAAACAGACTTTGTTTAGACCGGAAAAGTACAACCAATGAACCTACCAAAACAGGGTTTATGCAATTAACTAGCACTCTGATAACATAAGATAAAGGTTTGAATATCAGTTGAGGAAATTATGGCAGCAAATGAGAATAATGATTATCCGCAGCGTGCATGCACGCACTCACAAGAAACAAACCCAGAGCCCTCTGACTCCAGGATACTACACTTGCCTCATCCAGCAAGGACTTAACACTTGCCAGGCTAGACAAGGACTACACTCGCCTGGTCGGCAATGACTCACACTTGCCTGATTCAGCAAGGACACAGATTATCACTCACCCAAACAAGGAGGTGAGGTGCTTCCAATCCCAGGAAGTTTCCTTAGACAGCATCCCAGTCTTAGGGGATGGCTGCCGGCACAGATCCGCTGCTCCGAGAAGACCACACAAAGGGAAGCTTTGGTGGGAACCCCGTTTTATAGTCTGATCAGATGTGGCTGTGGGCATTCCAGAAGCGTCTCGGCTTCTCCGTGCCTCCCCCTCCTCTCCTAACGACCCTGGCTAACTGACTCAGGGTCTCACAAAAGAGCCATTAACTGCCCCACTGAAGGAAAGGGGGATGTACAACTGCCACAACAGTTCTCAGAGCGGGGAGGAGTGCAACTGCCACAATTACTCACTTTTATGTGCCAGCATTCTTCTACAGACTAGTGATAAGCCTCACAAAACCACGCTTTTGGGTCCTCATGAAATTGTTAACAGACCATCTTTCAATCCTCACAAAATCTACCCAGAGAGGTGACCCAGCTTGGGAGGAGATACTGGGTCATAAATCCCACTGTGATCCCAGAGAGCTCCCAGGTCTCCCTTTTTGATCACTGTTTAGAGGATCTTGAGATAATGGGCTTTGGTCATTGTTTGCCTTTCTGGTCACAATTCGTGCTGAGTTGTTCTGGTGATAATTCTGCTGCAGATGTCCCAGATGTGGCCAGCAAGTTCATGGGGCTCAAGCCACAGCACTTGTGACCAGGGCAACAAGACACTGGGGGCTTATCCTGAGACCTCAGAGTGGCCCGGGGGGCTGTACCACCACAACTACTTGCTAAAATTTTGATGTGCGTGCCACGTCTTTGAATAAATTTGTAGACATTAAGAAACCCCTCCAGTTAAACTTACTAGCCTGAAAAGAACCGTGTTTAAATCCAACTTTTAACCAGCCAAAATGACAGTTCATAACAATCACCATGCCTTTATTACATGCGATCTCTTAAAATTTAGCATCCTTATTTTTGTTGGTGTGTCACAAAAATTGTATTCCAGAATCCCAAGGATCACACTTATAACAGTCTTCACCTTAAATGTGCTAACCTTGAAGTCAGTGTTTCTCTGGACCACTGCTGGCTCTGGCTCATCATCTCTAACATGGAAAAAGCAAAAAAAAAGATTGTGTGGGAAATTAAGGCTAGAAGAAATGAATGAAAATTCAAGTAGTAGCAGTAATGAAAACCTCTGTCTTTATAAAGACACTCAATATCCTCAATCACTTCTTGGTTCATATTTCTTGCCCCCTTCCACGGCATGTGACCATATGTTTAACAATTAACTCAGTACAGATTCTTCCTTCCAATTTTTATTGCCCTTATGTCAATCCTAGTCTGTATTTTGCATAAAATTAGTCCAAAAATCAGTGGAAAAAGAAATTATCATTTTAATTGCAAATTGAAGTGCTGTGATCGATATTCCAAACATGCTGTGCTATAATATCAGAAGCCTTACTAAGAATAACATTTATATGCAGCTATTCCTTTCTGACAGATTTTCTGCCTAAATACTGTGCACAATAAGAAAAAGAAGTGAAAAAAACAGTGAAAAATCTCATTCTGGCAACACACTGTGTTATCAGGAGAACAATGTAGAAATCAAAGATGTCCCTGAGGGATATGTTTGCCTGAGTCAGTTCAAAACCCTTTAAACTGGTCTTTCAAAAAACCACCATGCTTTTATTTGTTCTGTTTTGCAGCAAAGTGCTGATTAAAGCTTGTGTAAATTTTGAGAAGACTAACCTGGCATAGGGATTTGCTTTCTTTCACTCCTTGAGGCTCCCTCTTTTTTTTGTGGACTCAAAAGCTGATTAATCTTAGATCAGACTTACAGATACAGCACTTTGTGGCAAAGGGAGACAGCAAATACTGAGGCCTCTGTTGTTCATTGCTGGGGGAAAGCAGAAGCGTACAGCTGTATCATAGATCCATATTTGCAAAAAATACCTTCTAATCCATCTTTCACCGATGCAAGAGATTTGCAGATCTGGCACTGACCCCTGGGGACATGAAATCTTCCATAACAATGCAGGCAACTGTGTCATACAATCCCATCCCTAAAGTCTTTTAGGAACACTTAAAAACATTGGCACAGCAAATATTACAGAAAAATAATGTGCTCTTTTTTGAGTATTAATCTCACAATCTCTGCTGACCAGGGTGTCGTAAGTACAACAGTGATGATCTCACACAAAAAATCTCTACTGAGCAGCAAACACCTAGCAGAAGGGGTGAGAATAGTGATTTCAAGCTTTCTTCACACAAAGTCCTCCTCTTAGTTGAAAATATCACAGATAATTTTAGTTGAAAACTCTCTTTACTGGAGGACTGATGCCACAGCCAGAAAACTTGCTGCTTCACTTTTTTCTTTGCCCTGATCTTTTCAGTGTAAGCAACAAGGTTCACAAAACAACTTCTTATATCACAGCAGGAAAGGGGAAAGAACTGGCTTTAAAATACAGCATGTCATATCATCACCATGTGAGTCGGAGTACTAGGAAACTCACTTCCCTGTAGAATATTTACCTGCCTTAGAGTTGCAAGTTTTAAGGCAATTTTAGAGGGGAAAAAAGCTGCAGTCTGACAACTCTTACAGTGAAGTGCTCTGAGAACCCCTGGTGAATCATTTCAAAGGGGAACAGAGTAAAAGTGAAGTGTCATCATTAAAAAAAAAGACTAACAAAAAAGGTGCCAGAAAAACTCAGCAGGAAAAGGTAGGTAATATTTTGGGTGGAAGGGAAAACAGATACAAGAAAGATGATGCATTTTCTGATTTACCCATGGGGCACAGGAGGACTAACTGGGCTCACAGATTATGGGTGTCTGTTCCTGCAGTGGTCATGCAGAAATTAGAGTCAAAAACACAGTTGGGCGTATCTTAATTGAGGCAGTTTAACAGATCCCCAGGTGCCACACTCAAACTCCACTGGGAACCCATCCAGAGGTGCCGATCGTCTGATTATTGGAGAGATTTAAGCTTATTGGGGGTAAGCGGACTGGCTAGGACCAGGCTAAAATCAAGTATATGGACTGAAGCCTACATCCGTGAACGGAATTAAGCAGAAAAATGCTGTCACTGTCATGCAGTAAACCTTGCTAGGTCTAAGCAAGAAATTGCTCAGGTACCTGGACGAAAGGGAAGTAGTGCAGCCAAGAAGCCAACCAAACAAAAGGGTGAGGTGAGAGCATGTTCACAGACTGCTGTGAAAGCCAGGAAGCCAGAAGAACTGTACAGGCAGCTTGGATATGACAAATGAGAGACGTTTCAATCTGCTCATCCATTTTTCTACCTCTGAGAGCGGTGTTTTGCAAAACATCTGCCAGCATGAAGATTTTGTCTGTGCTCCCCTCCCCTGTTCCTGGCTCTGCACCTCTGCTGCTTCCCTTGTACTGTCAAGGACAGATTGAGTCTAAAGACATGGTTTCTCAAGACACGGTGAGACAAATTAATAAACTGTTTTCTCCAGAAGGCAAGGTCTCACTGCACGCTCCCATCTTCCCTGTCCCACTCCTCATCTGCTCTCCCACTGCTTACCCTGTGCCTGTTGAAGAGACTTTTCAGTGAGTTAATGTACGTCAGTGGAACAGAGGAATACAAACCTAGCAAAATACTGAATGTTTTTCTGCCTTTCTAGCGAGTTACAGTAGTTCTGTGAAAGGTCTGACAGGTGCTAGAGGCAACATAAATGGTTGAAAGCTAAAATTACAAGGCCAGGAGTAGGGGAGGGCTGGGGTTAGTTAGGATTGAGGAAGAGAGGAACAGGGCAAGAGGAGAGTCACAACACATGGAAGGTGTTTGGTTGGTCAAGCAGTGGGACATCCAGCACTTGGGACACACAAAAATACGTGTCCTGGACAAAAGCAAGAGGCAGTTTGTAATGTGACAGCTCATAATGTGGCCCTGAACAGCTGCCTGGTAAAGACAGCAAGGCACAAAGTCACATCTGAAGGATCCCTTTCAGTTGTGGCACTGAGCACAGAGCTGAGAACTTCGGGTATAAAAGATTTCCATGACTGGCAGAAGCAGAAGGGGGACTCTGGATCTGGGAGGACAATTGACCCTTGAGATGGCACTAAACTTTGATTAAGTTGAGCCTGGGCTTATTGAGGCTAAAATTTAGTATGTGTGTCTGCAATATCTAATAAAAATCGACAAATGTTAGAGACACTGACTTGCCTGTTATCTTTATTACTGATGCTGAGGAATGGCAGGAAGATGTGCCAGGGGAGGTTTAGGCTAGCCATTAGGAAAAGGTTCTTCACCCAGAGGGTGCTGGACACTGGAACAGGCTCCCCAAGGAGGTGTCATGGCCCCAAGCCTGAAAGTGTTCAAGAGACTGGACAACGTCCTCAGACATAAAACTGTGGTGTTGTCACATGCAGGGACAGGAGCTGGACTCGATGATCCTTGTTGGTCCCTTCCAACTCAGGACAGTCTCTGATTCTATGAGCTTCCTAGAAGAAGGTAAGTCTTTGTGAAAGAGCTAAGGCAGGATATTAGTGATACTGCGTGATGTGGAGCTGTGATGTCTGGCTCTATGTTGAGCTCAAAGACTGAAGTTTACCTGACATCTAGAGGTAGCCCCGTAGTCACTGAAGGAGGAGGAGGAGAAAAGGAGATAAAGGAGAAAATTCAGAGAGACTTAAGAACCAGCCCGTCTCCAGTCATGAAGATCTGTTTAGAGGTCTGATCTATGGAGGGTGGATGGAGAGAGGAAGAGACAATGATAAATGTGAAAAAGAAACTGTTTGGCAAGTAACAACCACTGTTGGAAAAGTGAGTTCAAGCAAATGAAAGAACAGAAAACATCACTGGAGGGGCCAGAACTAGAAATGGGCTGGGCTGGAGCACAAGCAGACAGATTACAGAGGAGTAGGATTTAGGATTATCCAAATTGGGCTAAGGAATGGGACACAGGCATGGCATGCTGATGAAAATCTTATCTGGAAATGTTTTATGCGCCTTTGGGTGACCCAAGCAGGTTTGCAGGATTTTCTTGCTCTTTTGTGAGTGCAGCTTTAGTGAAGAGGTTTGTTACAGATCCTGACTGTCGTGATGGGACAGAGCAGGCCCACAGAAGGTCTTACTTTGATGGATCTCAATTGCTTTTAATTGCTCTGGCCAGGTGTACAATACAGCTTATAGAGGTGCATCATGGGTTTTCAGTGGTCCCACAGACATGGGATTAGTGGAAGATTTTATTTTTGCTGATTTTTGAGTTAAAAAGAACTAGCTCACACAAAGAGATGTGCAAATAGGTATGAATCTATCAGGCTCAGCTTGGAGATAGCAATATGGAGAGTAGATAGAGACATAGCAGCTTATGGGAAGAAAGAGGATATGACCTGAGTACAGTTAGTGATGCTACAACTGGAAGGTCCCCTGCAGATACAATATCTTTGCTAGAAGAACAAAAATCCATTTAATTTGACAGAACTGAGATGCTTTCATGTTAATGCCCAGCACACAGCATCCGAAGGGGCAAGCAGGTCTGGGAGTGCTGCTGCCACTGTCCAGGGGGACTGGTTGTGTCTCTGCTGTGGATGGTTTTGCTTTGCCTTCTGTGCTGTGGGTGCATTCAGGAACGCACGGGAGATGCAATCTCTCTCTGTTGGAGCCTGAGGTTGTCTGTAAATTAGCAAGTGCTGCAGCTCAGTGGGAACAGACCTGCAGAGTGAGACAGTTGGTGCAGAGGAGACGGTGTCTGCGTTATGCATGTTTAGAGAGAGGTTATACTTTCAACTAGCTCTGCTCTAGTGTTGCTTTGCCCAATTTAGGGTATAAACAGATCATCAAAAGCGATCAAGTTGCTTCTTCTCCGATGAACTGTGGCACTGATATTCTGGGCATGCCATCCCATTGCAAATATAAAGTAAAATCTGTCAGTCCCTCGTCTGTGGACTTAGAAAATATGTGACAACTGGTGTAGAAAAAGGATGAAGGTGGCCCACAAGGAAATCTCAACATCTAGATCCTGCAGTTGCTGAGCTTGAACAAACCTGGTAAATTATGATGTTAAACCATGATAGCTTGTTCACTTAAGACTGTCTGAGCAAAGCTGCTGCTAGACCCTTAAATGTACTATTTATTCATAATGCTCAGTGTAGAATTAATACATGGCTTCTGACGTATGTCCTCACTTTTGACTTTGCCTTGGGTGAAGTTTGAGGTCTCTGATATTCCAGTTAACATTAAGCAGGGACTTTGGGCATTCTCTCTCCAGTTTCCCATACTGAAGGATGTCTGAGGCATGCTTTTATATCTTTTTATTTGGGGTGAGTAGTCCACCTTTTAAATTAATTTTTCAGTATTCCACTTACAGAAATAATTTATTCTCACCACTCTTCATGCACAGAATTAACCTAGAGGGTTGGCAACCCTATGAACACCTGTCAGACCTTAGTGAGATGGCTGCCAGTGGAAGCAGGAGCCAGGGAAATGTCAATTTTAATTACAAACTTCAATTTCACATGCAGTTCTTGCTGTTTATGTGATAAGGCTTTCTTGTTTTTGTTTTTAACAGCCATACTGTGCCTGGCAAAATGAGCGTCTCTGCCTTCTTAAAAGCAATGGCTGCTGCTTAATGCAATGAGATTTTGCTTAATAATGATGCAGCACATAATCCTGAAAGCCTGAGGGTACAGTTTAAGCATTTAGAAAAATGACCCTTTGTACTGGTAAGAGAACTAGCTCGCAGGCTTTGATGCCTGAATTTTGTTCCCTCTGTGTGATAGCAAAGAATTCAAAACCTGTTGCTTGGTTATGCTGGAGTTTTAGATCTTCCTCTCCATCTTCAAAACTGGAATGCAGAGCTACCCAGCCCTTTCATGCAGACAACCTTGCATGGAATTAATAGAGGAAGCAGTTGTCATCATAGTCACCCAAAAATGTAACAGGACTTCAAGTGGCACTCAGAAAAGGAATAAAATTGCAGAGCAAACTGTATGATCTCTGTAATATTTACAGTCAGGCCGATCTAGTGAGATTTTAATTCTCACATGGGAGAAAACACAATTGCGTTGAGCCTTAGTTTTGGAGAGTAAATTACCAGCTGAGACTGGCATTCAAGTTTGCACTTAGTAGGGTAGAAATCCCACAGTTGAGCCTGTGAGCAGAATCACTTTTCTCAAATTTTCTCCCCATCCTTAAGGTCTTTACAGCAGTTTACCAAGGAAGAAACATTTTTCTACACCATTGTGGTCATGATATCTGCATAAGAGTGGTGACAGCAGCTTCAGAAGTAATGAGGCTTAAACACTGCTGCTAAGTAAAGGATATTAGACACCTTTTCCTTGCTAGAGCTTTGTTCACATACTCTTCTTGCAAGATTTTGGTTCCAAAGCACTACAGAATCACAGAAAGGGAAATACACTTTTCTTTTCCCTGGGGCAAAATTTGAAAGTACCATGAAAGTGCAGCTCTGTATGTCTCCCTAGGAAAATGTGCATATAGTCAATTTGAATGTGGACAGCTGATTTTGGATTTAGCTTGCTCCCTCTTCAAATAATCCCCATAATTTAGGTTGATGGTAAAGTTAGGATGGTGGGAGGAAAAGATCAAATTTCAGTGAATCTGGAATCTGTCTCAGAATAAATGACCCAAAATATTTCATAAACGGAGGGTCTGAGCAGCAATTGCAGCATTGGGAGCTCAGCTGGTGCCCTCACTATACCTGAGGCCCTAAGGGGAAGGCAGCAATAAGAACAAGATGCTTGAGCATTTGGACCAAAGACACAAATCTTCATTTTTATGGACAATGCTCCATTCATTCTTCTGTCTGAGAATTCTTAACAGGAGCTTCAAAGGTCTTCCGTGAAAAGAGCTCCATAGGACTCTTTGATTTCCTTAAGGAAGATAAAAATCTACCGGGCATCGCACGCTACATAGTTCAATGCTGTCACTTGGACAGTTCAGTCAATCAAATCTGTACTGCTGTCTAAGTTTGTAAGGAGGAATTACAGAGAAAAATAATAATAATAAAAAAAATCTGCAAACTTCTGTTTTCTTCTGGTAGGCATTTTATTTCGGTTATCTAATTTAACTCAAAAAATGTTAACTTTAGAAAAGGATTCCCTGCATCTTTAGGTTTTTTTTCCTCAAATCAGATTAACCTAGCACAATGTTTAATAATGAATTCCACTCAGCATGGCAGTAGAACAGAAAAGTTCTTTTGTCTGATCTCAGACAAGTTCTCTAATAGGTAAAAATGAGATCCACAGGGCAGAATATGCTAATGTTTTATGAAAAGAATTTATTAGAATTTCTGAAAGTTATTTGAATGATCTCATGGCACATTTACTGCAGTTTCATGATTATCAGCCCTTTCCAGCTTGTTGCATTAGAAATGCATGAGGGGCTCAGGAAAACATTTGCAAAACTTTTTTCTTCTTAACAGACTGTTCTTATAAAACTGTTATTGTCCTTCGGCTTTGCACGTTACTATTCGTCTGTATTAGGAGAATTGCAAAATACTTAGGTATGGGCTTTAAACCCTGTGTTAAACTCTTTTAGGACTGTGAGGAAGCTCAGCTTTCTGGATAGCATCTGTCCTTACAGTAGCTTGAAACAAACCCCTGAAACTTCTAAGTTCTGTTTTGTTCAATGACTTATTTTGTCTGGTTGATTGGAAGATTACACATTGTATGGGCCCCTCAGGAACTTAATGCTGTCTGTAATAAAGAAGCCTTCTGCATCTGCTTTGTTGATGTGATGAATCAATAGCAAGCCTTATGATTGATACTTACGTAAATCACAGCAAACTTCAGGAGATATACTACTAAGAGTGAGATTAATGTCACCTAAAACTAAAGTTAGATGTGTAATTATTTGCTATGATTGCTTTTTGTCATATTTTGTTGCCTTTTTCTAAAATGCAAGTTATAAACAAGAATGGAACATGTCTAAATTTAGGCACATTTGGATCTGATCTCGTTTTAATGCGGCAAATTATAAACACTGAGAACATCTGGATGAACTTCAAGGTGTGAACATCCCCAACAAAAAGGGCATTTGAGCTTTGTGATTGTGCTGCTCTGGGTCACTGTTTCAGGCTTCTTGGGAACTGCGAAAATTTTTCTCATTACAGGACAGAGAAGTTTTGATCAACTTTCTGCAATGCTTGGATAATCACAGATCTAGATGCCATATGACTGTAAAACGGTTGTCAATGCATATGGATATTTACATATACTCTATTTGTACAGAGGCCTGAACAAATAGGGAAATACATCTCATGAGACAGTGTGATCTCTCCTTTACATTGTTAATAATTCTGGAGTTCCCATTTATAGTCGATATAGTTGCGGTATCAGAACAAGCAAAAAGCTCTTCTCTGCTGTCTTTTGCTCTGATGATCACCCTCTGTCTTTTCTGGTGTCTTATGGAAAAACACAGTTGCATGAAATCCTCAAGAAAAACAGATCCAGCCTGAGGAAACCATACTGAATCAAGTAATATTTAGATATCTATGTGGTCCTGCAGATGTGGTGACTGAGCAAAATAATCCTTCTGACAGAATTGTAATGCATTAGCCTCATTAGAGACAAAGAGGGATTAAGAACTGCATTTCTGAATGTGTTTAATAATTAAATAGAGTAGGATTTAAGTCATAATGAATGGAAGGAACTAGCCAGCTGTAGTCTGGATATGATTGCCTGAAAGTCCATACAAGTAAACAGCATTGAACCAAGATATCTTGAGACCAATCTAATCTCAGGTGGTGACTTCTTCCTTTTGGTATTTGTGGACTGAAGACACATGCCTTTTCCAGTGTTTCATACACTCTAGTGACTGACTTCAGTGATATTTGTCATCATAGTTGACTGAATTTATTTCTTATGTGCTGTAAAATCTATAAAGATACAAAAACACATCGGTCCTGGAATTTCATAGTATTTCTCACCCAGTCCTGAACAGGCAGAAGTTCTTGCTATGCCAGTGCTCTGACAGACTTGTTGCTCACAAATGAGTCCAGATTAGATTAAAACAGCAAAGCCATTGGAGATCAATTCATTGCAGATGACAAAGAAAGAAAGAAACAGGGAAAATAAATTTAGAACTGACATTTTCCTTAATGACTGCCTCTCAGAACTTCTTTTGGAAACAGCTCATTCTGCTGCCAGGGGCTGATCTTTTCCAGGAGTCTGTTATGAAACTCAGCCGTATTTTGCAGCTGTTTTCAAGTAGTAAAACCACAGGGCCTAAATATATAGACATGCATTGATGTACGTCCTCATAAGTGATAATGACGAATAAATAATGCTAATGACTCTACTATCCTTCTCTCAGTAGGTATTTGGGTTCACTGAGAAGATAACACATGTTCTTATATTTTACTTGTTTTTGCTAGCCTGGAGAATTTTTCCTATTAATGTTTGCCCCAGAATCCTCCAATGACATATAATAAATACAGGAAGGTTCTGTAAAACTGTCCTCTATACAGTGACATTTACTTATCTCAGTCACGTCTTTATGCTCTATCCTACCCATAGGACCTTATTGTGGCACAACAGTAAAAATTTACATGTTCACTCTCTTATACCAGAGCCTTTCACAAAAAGAGTTTATATTCTGAGGTGTCCAATGATTTATGGATATTTGGACTTTTTAGTCCAAAATGTATAGAAAAGGGGTTTGCAGGAAAATTGTGTTCTTACAGGGAAAGGCTGAGTGCTTATCACTGTGGGTGCAGAAAAACCTCAGGAAAAAAATGAACTTCCATTGCATGTTCCAGATTAGTATAGCCTTTTATTTTTCTGTAGATCAGGGGTGTCAGACTCACCTTCATCAGCGGCTACATCAGCCTCACGGTTGCCTTCCAAGGGCCGAATGGAATTTTAGGACCGTAGGAGTAGTTATATTTATACAGTCTTAAAACTACATTTGGACCTTTGAAGGCAATCACGAGGCTGATGTGGGCCCTAGTGAAAATGAGTTTGACACCCCTGCTGTAGATAGAGCCTTATTAAGGTATCCTATATATCGGCATCGAAGTTCAGAAATTGTAATCCTGAATTCTCTTCCCACCTGAGAATCATGAGGAGGCATCTCCCCTAAACTATTCACTATGGAAAGTGAGTACTTATGCATTTGTTTTGTGTCACTCCTTTTTATCCAGGAACAATTGTTCAACATTTGTACTGGGCCTTCCAGTAGTATCTTATCTTCATTAAAGAAAACTCTGAATAAATCCAAGGATGTGAACAAATTGAATGTTAGACCCACTGGCATTTGCTAAAGAGACATCTTTTTCTATATACTCTACTCAGAGACTTTCAAACAGAGTGCTTTATTGACTTCAGGCTTCCTCCTCCGCTCATCCTGCAGAACATGTTTACCCTTGATAACCAGAGTAAGAACGAGGTGTCTCTGGGTGACAGATCTGCTGGCTCACTTAACCCCTATGTTCTGCTCTCTAATACGTAATCCCTTTGAAGATTGGCAGTGTTAATGGTGTCATCTTTGCCTTTTCAAATCGACTTCAGTGAAGTACATTAGCACATCAAGACAAGTTAAATGGAAGTCACACTCTTATGGCCTCCATATGAAATTGGTCAAGTATGCTGAGACATAAGAACTGGAGGATTGGTCTTGTGCCATCTTAATTAGCAATAGGGAACAAAACTTAGGCTCCCAGGCTCATTTCAGATAATATTTCAAAAGTGTAATAGTTTGTATGAAACTTACCCAAAGCATATAAACTCAATATGCAAAATTGTATTGAAAATCACAGCAGAACATTTCTCTATATTGCAGTTTGCCTCCCTTCCTAGCTATTAGTAATATTATGAAAATAAATTTTCCATTATTTTGGTACATCTGTTTTGGGGTCTGAATCCTGTGGGCCACATGCGTGACAGTAGTCTCAATGAGACTGAAGTGAGAAAATCAGATGGCTTCTATTTGCAGGAAGGATTGAGATGTGAAGGCTTCAAAAGCTCAGTAGGGAAATGAGTTACAGGAAAATATTTGAAGCCTGGAAGATTTGAATTAGTTGACAAGGGATTTTTTGCTATGATTTGATTTGAACAATCTCATCTGACTTCTTATCACAAACCCATAGCGACTCTTTAATACATTACCCATAACCCTTTTTATGCAGCAGAACCATTAGCTCAGCTGCATGATTACAGTGTCTGACCCATGCTCTGATTTTTCAATGATAAATACAGCTGCTGAATTTTGGATTAAAAAAGCACATTGTAGAAAATGTCAGAACTGGGAATAGAACTTAGCCTTTGCTCCACTAAGTAGCTGGTAGAAAACTAGTCAAAAACTGAATGGCTTTTGTAAGCATGACTATCTTCATTTTTCCTGCATTATTTGCTTTGCATGTACACAGTAATATATACTTCTGAAAGACTATAAAAAGCACAGCTTAAAAACTGTTTTAAAGCAATGACTGTGCATTATTAAGTTGAAGCAGATTTTTGTTCAGCACTCTCTAATCTAAATTTGCTTTCTGGACATAAGCTTGGATTTTTGCGTGCTGTGCTCTATGCAGAATTGTGCATCTTCTGGTTTCCATCCAAACAGAAAAATTTTGAATTTTTTTCAACACAGGGGCACATTTGTAACAAAAGAGCTCATTTTGATTAGGATCTTCCTGAAAGTAGTTTGTGTTGAAACTCTTAGGAGAACATTACATAGAAAAGGTCTTTCTCTGATTGTATCTCTAAAATTTTGACCTTTATCAATGAATATGTCAAGAATTTGAATGGACTTGATAATTTCAGTTGGGTTCATACAGAAGACTGATTTGGATTTACTGAAAGCTGGAAATATATGCAGGCAGTTCTAGGGAGGATTTAGGGGTACGATACCATGTGCCTGAAAAAATTTAGAATCTAGAATTATGTTCTAAAGATTAAGAGCCAGATCCATTTCTTAAGCATCTAGATCCTCTTCTGGCTCTGGATATTCTTGATTTCCAGTTTCCTTCTCTTTTCTCTGTCCTTTACACGATCCAGTTGGACGGTATTACCACTTTTGTTCTCCTTCCATACTAGATGACTTGAAATCTCTTTTAATCTTATTTTTCTTTTAACTAACCACATTCATTTAAGCATAAGTGTAAGTTTCTGAGTGGTTTGTAAATGTTTATTGTTCTGCAAAATACAAGGAAGTGACCTGTACATGTTTAAGGAGGAGGGTTGTGTGTTTGTTTGCTTGTTTGTTTTTCCTAGTGTAACCTGACATGCTATTTATTTATGTTCAGTGAGATTACTCTAGGGTGAAAAGAGCTGTAGTTTCAGTAATACCAAGTTTGAGGGTCATAAAGAGGAGAACCCTTACTCTTAGTATCAGGAGGCCTTCAGATAGCCTGAAGGAAGAGGCAGGTCATGTGCATATAGAGAGAAAGAAATTCTCGTCGTGTTTTACTCTTCATTTTCTTTCTTATGCCCTGGCATTGTGTGAGAAAATAACACAGGAGAAGTTTTGCAACCTGCAATATTTCTTTCTGCCCAAGTAGGATTTATCTTAGTTCTAAAGCTGGATTGTTCAAAATCTCAGTGTCTGCTGGCTGCTAAGTAAGCCTTGCATCCACATCCATTTTCATTTTGAAAAGGGGAAATGAGAAAAAAAAAATATTATATTTATTATTTATTAATTCTACAAGACAAAATGTTCTGGTTGAGGGATAGGTGAGGCAAGAACACAAGTTGTGATACCTGAGAGACAGAAGATCTGTCTTTCTGAGGACAACCAATTGATCCACTTTCGTCTGGAAGCAGGACATGCCATAATTCAATGGTACAAAACGCGACATCACTGCCATTTAATCAAGAAAGTAACACTCCTATCCTTAATCCATGTCTGTCTGGATGCTCTCTTATCTCAGTGTTTGTGGAGAGAACACCACAGATTAAACAGTCACTGAAATTATCTTGGTCCTAATTCTATAGACCTCATAATGAGAACGTAAGTTTGTCCTCTACACTGGTGCTTAAGTAGCTCTTACCTTGCTATAGTCTGTAGGATATTGTGGCTGACATTCAGCTCGAGATTGTAGTCACTTAAATGTCAGTACCTTCATTGGGATGTTGATGTGTAAATTCCTTTTATTTTCAATGAGATTTACCGAATAAAATTAATGAAGTTTTAGAGCTATTTAGCTTACCTGAGTTAGCATGCACACTTTGTCACCTGAATAGCTGCTTAGACTCCAGACTTGCTGAATGCCTACCAAGTCCCTACCAACTGTAATGAGAGATTAGTTAGCTCATTTGTAAACATGTCTTTTAAGTCTAACTTGGAATAAAACCCCACCTTTGGGCTCAGTTCACTTGTCCAGCCATAATTTCGCAGTGCCATTAGAGATGCCCTACATGATCTGAGATACCAGGACAAGACTGTCACATATGAGACAGGACCTACAGGTCTCCACAACTGGAGAGCAGGTGTGTTTTGAAAGGCTCTCAGGAGTCTTCCTATTAGCACTAGACATCTCTGTCAGCAATTGCATTATGTTCTTTATTTTTGTATTTCTTTAAAAGTAGTATAACCATTTTTCATAACCTTTTTTAACCTCCAAATAGAATCTTTTCTTTATAGAACATTTCAGACTGGTGTTTCATCAGTTATTAAATAACTGCTTAGGAAATGTTAAAAGAAGAAAGTACTATGCAAGATGAAATAAATGAAAGTGGAAGTGAAAAGATAAGATAAAAAAAAAAGGAAAAGGAATCTCCAATGATAAAAGGAGACTAACCCATCCCTGTTACTTTATAGTTATTTTTGGAAGATTTAATTGAAGGGTATTACAGAGTCACCAAATTTTGAAAATTCTCAATAAATTACTTTTAACAACTGGAAGATGGAACAAGTAGAAATAATCTTTGAAGGATGTGGAGGTAAGGGTCTCTCTCACACTTGTCTGATAAATAGATTGCAAACAGGTATATCGTCAAAAGGGTTAAATTGATTATCAAGTATAAGGCTAGTACAAGTCCTTTCCTCAGACTTTGTTCTCTGAAATAATCCTATTAAAATAACAAAATTTATTACATACCTATTTTCCCAGATTTTATCAATATTGAAACCTTTTAAATGGAATATGTGATTAAACAAACCCTACTCACCAATGTGATAAAATATAATAGACATCAAAGCAGCTAAAAGCCCTCCTAAATCAATGTAGTAGCTCTGCAGCAATTTCTAGAACAGAAGGTAAAAATCCCTTTAATATCTGATAAATGAAGGAAAATGTATAGAAGCAGATTTATAGAACACCACATTTACACTCTTAAAAAGACCTTCATTATGTCATTAACACCACGGTGATAAAAAGCTCTTCCATCATTCATCAACCACCTTGTGTCTGTCCTGCCCTTATACAGATGGAATAGTCCCCGATACAAATACCCAAAACTTTCAGAGTACACTTAGTTTCATTTTCTTGCCATAGGTCTATCCATTTAACAATCCATCACAGCCAAGTTGGCCAAGTCTCCAAGTTGAACGTTATGAATAAAAAACAGATTGCAAGTGATCTTTGCTCTCTTTCCTCCTTGTTCCACCAAAGCCTGGCATATAACAACCAAGAGAATATAAAATCCAGGTTTTTATTCTTTCAAGGACATTCAGGAATTTGCCAGAGTTGGTGAATTTGAAAACAAGCAAACAAACAAACAACCACTTCTATTTCAAGATCCTTTCTTTCATTATTTATATGGTTTGTAATGACATTTAGTAGATACACAGACGGATTTGCTTAGAGTTTCATGTCGATGCTTCCAACCATTGCTTCACCCATTCTTGCAACCATTTTACTAACTGTAACGCTTCAGAATCTACAAGTCCCAGACTCTGTCAAGAATAGGTTTTGTAGTGTAATGTGCAGAACAAGAGGATACTTTCCATAGAAGGAAACTTGAGTTAAAAAACCCCACAAACTCAGAAGACTAAAGTCCAGTTTTAATACTGTTTTAAAATATGTTTGCTTCTTTACTCACAGAGCTGCTTCATGATAGATCTTTATCCTTCAGGTGCCGAGGTTCTCTCAGCTGTCATTTAACAAGATGTGTCAGTTTGGATACCACCTGAAATAAAAAAACATATATATGCTAAGCCCTAGGTCAGGTTAGTTCCAGATGCTCCCAAATACCTCAGATCTTCAATTTATGCAACAGAAAAGCCCTATCAGTCATTTTCTAAGCAGAAGGTCTCATGGACAAGATAAGTCACAGGCAGCTCACATTTAAGTGCAACTAGTAGTACAGAAAATATTCTACAGATGTCCCCAGTGTTTGGGCAGTTAGCTGGAATACAGGCAACCCACGCTCTGTCATCTCCTCTGCTTGCATTGTAGTAATAATTTTAGTGCAGTTCTTTCATATTTTGAACAGGCATCCTAGTGACCAGAGTGTGTTAGAACAGTAAATCTTTTGTCTCCTTTGTGAAAGCTGCTCCAATTTAGAGATGAATACTTGCATATTCATTAGAGTGCAAACTTGAACAGAGTTTTAACTCCTCCCAGGAAATATTTCAATGCATTAGACTGTAAAATCAATTATTTTTTTTCCAAGCCCATGATTGTTCACCTAGTTTTCTAAACTAGATCTTCAAACAGGGAGCCTAAGCATGGGCATTCTCAACTGGACACCAATACATAACAAGCAAGAGAGCTTGTTTTGAATGTGGTTGAGCTTTGATGCCCTCTGCCAGCTGTTTACAACACTTATATGCAGGCAAATAATGTTCTAGATTTAAGACTATACTCGTAATTTCCCCTCTGCATCTTCCACTTCTTTATTAGAAATAGCTACATAAACAAATGGTGTTATTGGGTGCAAAAAAACCCCAAAACCAAACTAAACCAATGACAAAAAAAAAAAAAAACCCAAAACAATGGGGAGAAAGTTAATATTATATGAAAAACCATGGTAAAAGGAGAGGGAAGAACATGCCTACCTATCTCCGAGACCTATTAAAATTTGACAACAGTGTGTTCAGATGAAACTGGTTTTGAACAAAGAAACAGCAGTCACACAAAGTACACTGCAGTTTCAAACCTCAGCTCTGGGGATGTTTAAACAACAGATGCTCTTGGATATCAGATCGAATTAAGAGGGACATCTGTTTTAATGCACAGACTTCCTCCCTTTTTTCTTCTTACTTCTAGCTGCCTCAGGTGAGCTATTCAGCTGATTTTGGAGTATTGGCTCATTTAGTACCAAACTGCTCCCCTTCTTTTTAGAGGAAACCTTACAGTCTATCATATCTGAAACTACAGTGGACTGTAGAGTATCTGAGCATGGAGTGCTGTGCTGAGATGGCCTTTACACTGTCAATCAAGCATTTGTCTAGGAGCCAAGACCTGCTCTCACAAACAACTTCCACTAGGTCTTCATGCATCTCATAATGATTATTTCTTTCTCTTTTCCCAAGTGAGCAGAGAACCATAGGGCTGATGAGATGGGAGAAACTGACCGTTCTTTTAAATCTATGTTAAACATCACACTTGAAATGGGTGATTAGTAAGATGTCTATTAATGATACAAATGAATTTTCATCTTGTGGCTGGAATAACAATATTAAAACTCTTGAAGACTTGTAGGTCCTTACAATGAACAGATGTCCCTTGCTGCCTTTTTATCTTTAGGGAAATTTTTCACCTTCTGTTTCAAAGAACTTGATTCTCTCTTGATTTATCTCTATTTTAGGGTCCCTTCTGTCTCTTATATCTTCTGTTTCTGCTTTCAGAACCTCTCTCTTTCCTTCAGGGGCCTATTTCTCTTTGTTCTGTCTCTCATTTTCTGTGTCTGACACATCTGCTCCTGCCTCTCTAAACGTATAGTGTGATAGATGGAACATAACTGGACAAAAAAAGAGAAAGTTTCAGTTCTCCCAGTCAGTGGAAAGGTGGCCTGCAAA
This sequence comes from Columba livia, assembly GCF_036013475.1. Lineage (NCBI taxonomy): Eukaryota > Metazoa > Chordata > Aves > Columbiformes > Columbidae > Columba > Columba livia. Next base: position 5,709,125 of record NC_088605.1, on the reverse strand, counting down.
TATCTGAACAAAAAAAAGGAAGAAAGTTCATATTTACGTGTTGAATATTCTGCACAGCAAGAGACACTGCACGTTTAGGGACTGCACAGGATACAGTTTAAATACCACCTACTCCATGGTCCATCCCATTAAACTTGTTCTCTCCTTTGTCTGTGTCTGTATACACGTACATATATGTTATCATTTCTGCTAATAGAGGGCTTTATTCAAAACATGTGAAAGTTTTTCCATTATTTCCAGAGGATTTTGGATCCTCAAATTAATTTGCTTGTCCTGCTATGAATTCGGTTCTATACTACCCAGACAAAGGAAACAAGGGATCTGTCCCTTTCATATTTTACATTTTTAGTCTCATAAAAACATTTGCATCTTTTTTTCTCTGTTTTAAAACTTCAGAATGTGCTTTTGGGAAATGTTAATGTTTTTTAATTATTTCAGGACAAAATAAATACTATAAAGCTGAGTCAAAACATTTTAATCTCTGAATGAAAAAAAAAAAAAAACAAACCAACAAACAACTTTTTCTAACCAGTTGTTTTTAGAAGTTGAAAATTACTGTGGGCTCTCTAAAAACTTTATTTTCTCTAGTAATGTGTATATCTTTGTTTTCTCTGATAATATGTGTATGTCATTATTGGTTTTATGTGAGGAGGATTTGGGGATAATGACCTTGGCCACAACAACCCCCTGCAGCACTCCAGGCTGGGCACAGAGTGGCTGGAGAGCAGTCAGGCAGAAAGGGACCTGGGGGTACTAATTGACAGGAAGCTCAACATGAGCCAACAGTGTGCCCAGGTGGACAAGAAGGCAAATGGTATCCTGTCCTGTATCCAAAATAGCGTTGTCAGCAGGACAAGGGCAGTGATCCTTCCCCTGTACTCTGCATTGGGGAGGCCACACCTGGAGTATTGTGTTCAGCTCTGGGCCCCTCAGTTCAGGAAAGAGATTGAAGTGCTGGAGCGGGTCCAGAGAAGAGCAACAAGACTGGTGAAGGGACTTGAACACAAGACCTATGGGGAGAGGCTGAGGGAGCTGGGCTTGTTTAGTCTGGAGAAGAGGAGGCTTAGAGGTGAGCTCATCACTCTCTAGAACTACCTGAAGGGAAGTTCTAGCCAGGTGGGGATTGGCCTCTTCTCCCAGGCAGTCAGCAATAGCACAAGGGGGCATGGGATTCAACTCTGCCAGGGGAAATTTAGGCTGGAGATTAGGAAGCAATTCTTTGCAGAGAGAGTGGTCAGGCATTGGAATGGCTGCCCAGGGAGGTGCTGGACTCACCGGCCCTGGAGGTTTTTAAACTGACATTGGACATGGCACTTAGTGCCATGATCTAGTCAACGGACTGGAGTTGGACCAAGGGTTGGACTTGATGATCTCTGAGGTCTTTTCCAACCCAGTCAATTCTGTGATTCTGTGACCTGATAGCCTGGAAGCCAGGGCTGCGAGGTCCTGGCTGCCAATTCAATAGCACAAACTTTGGAACCTTTGAGATTCAAGGTACAGAAGAACATCAGGGGGCTATTGCTATAGCCACGAGGTGGCCTTTGACAAGAGATTATTTCCCAAACTTCCGAGTGTCTTGTTCTGCAACAGGGTTTTTGGAAACATCAGTGCAAAGGTAGTTGTTTCAGAGCTGATCTGGAGCTGCCTGCCCTGGAGGTACCAAAACCTGATTCTGAAAAACATCCCACAATAAGATTTTGTCACATTAAAGCCACGTGGGGGCTGCTCCCACGGTGGAGCTCTTCTGGAGCACCAAGACATCACCCAAGCGATCCTCCTGGATATTTAGAAACTGATTCTAATAAAAACCTACCCATGTTTTGTCAGAGCATCTGAACTATTTTTTTTTTTTAATCATTGCCATCTTGATTAAAGGGCAAGGGTGATTTCTTTCTTTTCTCCTTTTTTTTCATTGAAAAAGCATTTCACTGGAAAATTTCAGCTAACTGCAAATTCATTTCACATATGCTACTTTGGAGTCACCAACTGGCATGGTAAATAAGTAACAATTTATAATCTGAAGTAATCTGAGAACATTCCCCAGCAGTTAACACATAGAAGGCATGAATATGCATGAACCACTTGCAGGTTGTTATGTTTCACATTTTCATTCCGAAACAATTATGAAAAATATTATTAGAAAGATGTTAAACGTGTTAGAGAAGCATTTGGCAAAGCCATTTTCACAGGGCTGTTTACTTTGGGGTTTTGGTGTTTTATTGTGTACAGATATTTTAAACAATAAAATGGCATTGAGTAAAAAGATTATCAGTAATAATAAGTTGATTTCCTATGAAGGGATTAATCTTAAACTCAACTGGGCTTTTTCCATTTAAAGTCTTATTCAAGAAATCAATGCCTGTGTTGTCAGGAGGCATCACCAAAAGTATGAACAGGGACTGTTCTGTCCCCCACTGAATCCCCTTAATGTGAGATGTGCCCAATTCAGCTAGAGGACTGAGAATGGCAGACTACCATTCAGCAGTGAAAAGAAAAAAGGTAATTATTTGAACGGTCATAAACTCCGGGGAGTCCCTGGCACCAGACAACGCATTCTGAGCTGCCCAGACAGCGGGGATGGTGGCATTGCTGTTGAAGGACAAGGCAGTAGCTGTAGGCAGTTTCTTGGCTGAGTACGAGCAGAAGAACTGAGTCAAAGTTTCTCAGCTGACTAAATTTGGATTTTGCTACTGTCTCCCATCACCCCATATTTGCAGCCACAGAAGTAGCGGCCAGCATATGGCTCTGCTACAGGTGAAATGGCTGTGGATGTTTTGCTGCGCTGACACCAGCTGCCTCCTCCATCTATGTCTAGTGCTAAGCCTGGCTTTGTGCCCAGTATCTCAGCCCAGGCGGTGGGTTAGGTAGATGCCTTATTCTTGTTATTCGAAGAGAGAGAGATACCCTCTCCTTCCCACCCACTTCCATAAAGTCTTCTTCTCAAAATGAATTTGTATGTTTTTCCAAGGACCTGGAAGATATTTTTATTATCGTCCTCATGATCTTGCAATAGTTCCTCTGTCGCATTGTTGAGATGGGACACACTGAAACCATCACTGTATAACTACGATTAAAGGGTGGACCGAATAGTTGAAAAGGTTAAACTGCAGCTTGTCAACTGTTGTTCTCTTTACTAACTTCTTTACTACTAACTTTCTTATGTTCTCAGCACTAAATCCAGATCCTTGCTGTAATGGTCTAGTATGTCATATTATCCCTGTCACAGCATTAACAAGCACTGTTTTACAGTGTGTAAATCCTCCCACTACTTCTGAGAAAGTATCTATCTCAATCTCCCTTCAGATTATCAGAAACATTCTTTTAAACTCCAGTTTAAATTTCTTTTTAGTCATTTATCTCAATCTTTTCTCATGTGTCACTTCCTATCTGTCCTCATAGATCAATTACAAAGGGCAGTCATGTCCCCTCTTTACCTCCTCCCCTTTGTAAGACAGTGGTGCAGCAAGAAAGCATTTTTTCCAAGTAAATCTTTTGTTCCAAATTATCTTTTTCCTGCCCCTGTTACAGTTATGCTTCCTCTTTTTTTCACAAATAACCTGACCAGAACTGTGTGTTATGTGCTTATTGACACTTCACCATGCAGAGCAGAACTAATTTCTTATCTCAGTAGTAAAAAAAAAATCATCTAGGATTATATTAGATTTTTTTGAAGCTTCCTGTTCTCTGTCATTTAATAAACTCCCAGGATATAGTGATAATTGTTCTTAGCAGGTGCACATGCCTTGGCACCTTTCAAAACCAAACTTTGTTTCAATTCTTTTATCCCAGTAGTCAAGCACGTCTGTTTCTTCCTGACATTTTTATCCTCTTTTTATTGACAATGCTTCCCTACTTGCTGCTAAACCAAATGATCAATTTCTTACTTTTTGTGTCCGGCTCACCCATGGAAATATCAAGTAAAATTAATCCCAAGGTTGATCCTCAAAAAATGCATCTGAAGTGTGCTCCCAGACAGGACGCTCTTCCTATCGCATGATGCATTTCCACGTGTCTTTTAACAGGATCTTTCGGACCTGACGGCCTTTTAGCAATCCCATCTTATTCTGTTTCTGTAAAATTCTCCCTGTGGCTCATTATATGAAATGCTTCACTCAAGTCCAAAGAGATGGGAGCCTAAGCACTGCCTGTTTGCAGAAAATATTTTCTTTTACAAGAATAAAAGCACATTGAGTTAGTTTGGCTTAGTGTATGTGTGGTAAATTCATGTTTCATTTTATCCCATAATCCATTTAGCTTCATGTCTTTCCTTAATTTTTCGCTTGAAAATGTATTCTACATCACTAACATATTATTGAGGTCAGCTTAATTGGTCTATACTTATTGAATTCCTTTTTCTTTCTTCCTGCAAGTAGAAATACTGGGCATGCTGATCTGTACCCAGTGACCAAGATTTGTTAAGATTTTTTTTCAAAATCCAATGGTCACATCTGTCAGTTCTGTCCCATGTTGAAATTCAGTCACTTCAGTCAGCTGAGATATGCTTTTATCCTTGGATAAAATCTGTTCCAAGCTTTCATCCCCTTCAGCCATTCCACTTTTAAACCCAGAGTTCAGCCTTTGTCATTTGTATCCTTGTAACAAATCATCGAAGTGAGACAAACCTCATTCAGACAAAAGTATCATTAAACCTACTGAAAACAAGTAGTTCCTGAGTGGGGGCAAAACCAAAAAATCCATACCATTGCTACATTAAGACTGAAAAGAGTCGCTTTTGGAGATGAGCTGAGACTTCCTAGATCACAGGCAAAATAGCATCTGCTGTAGGAATTGGAGAAGAAAAGGAAAAGAGCAGAGTTTTTACACCACTCAGGTGCATCTCTTGGGTAGCAGAACTGACCAGCAAAAGCATGGCAAGTGCTTAATCGCTGTACTGCAACTCTTCTACAACCCCAAGGATTTTTTGGGAGCCATAGAAGGGCTGAGGAAGGATACTGGTGCTTTCTCAGATCTCTGTGTAGAGCTTTGTCAGGACTTGTCTTGGACACCCTCTGAGCCCAGTGGTCCCTCCATTTTACATCATTTGGTCCATCCACTTTACATCCTTTACATTCCCAGAACCTTTAAGTTCTTAGAGGTCCAGAAAGATAAGTATTTCTGTAAGTACAAAGGAAAACATTCTATTAAAAAAATATTTTTCAATGCTTAGATAATTTAGCAAACCTGACAGATATGCAAAATGCAGTAAAGACCAGGAATAGTGCAGTGGTGTAGAAAGGAATGATGGGGACTTAGCTTCCCATTTACCATGTCAGATTCGTAAACATCTTACCTTTTTATTTATTCATACTTGTTTTCATAAATGTTCTCTACATCCTTATCATACATGCTAACACAGATAGAATATTTTATATTCTGATTTTGGAAGACAGTTCAGGAAATGTGTGCCTTTCTTTGCCCTGTATTTCTTTTGTAAGCTTTTTTCCTCCTCATTTTTCTTACAAAACTGGGAGATTAGTACAACATTGCTCCCATGCTTTGCCAGACTTGTGTCATGGAGACACCCCAAAAATCAATTTAGGCAGACAATAAGCTCAAACCCAGAATTGTTTAGCAGAGAACCAACTAGAAACAAGGTTCATCCAAAATCAGTCAGCACTCTAACAAAATCATAAAATACAGATTCTGATACCCGTTGGGAGTTCAAATACTACACAGCCAATTCAGACCCGGGGGATCCCCAAAACTTTAGAACGATGACTCAAAATACACATCTACCTACTCATACAAAGTGAGGGCTGCCAAGGGTACCCAGAAGATATAATCACTCACCAATACAGAAGGTGTCTCAGTCCTCAAGGATGTTACCTTAGATGGTGTTCCAGACCTAAGGAGGAGCGTCTTCAACTGCAAACCCACCACTCCAAGAAAAAACAACTCAACAGGAAAGTCTATGTGGAGCTCTACCTAAACCCAAAGTTGAAGCTGAGCTGTGGTCATTTATGGTACTGGTCTAGAAACTTCTCTCAACCGAGGCATTTCATTGGTCAAGAGCTCTGTCTGTCAACCAAGGGGTGTGTACATGACCATAGTGATCCATTGGTCTAGAAGATTCTGGTGCTTTTGAGGTTGAGAGGAAATGCGCTTGCCACAGTTTGCCTAAACAGGTGGCAAATACTCTGGGGCAGAGTTTGCCTCTGACTATGTACCTGAGCTGAGTCTGTTATTTGCTAGTGACAGTAATCAAAGATAAAAATGTTAATCCCACTTCCTTTTACTGAAAGAGGTGAGCTGATACCGAAAAATATTACAAGCAAGGTTTGAAGTATAAATTAGCATGAAATTAGCACAAAGCCAATGTAACAGTAAGAAATAGGGCCTTATAATAATTTTGCTATTTTTTTTGTCCTAATAATGTGTATAGAAACACTGGGAAAGTGTCATAACAACAATGAAATGGCACAATTTTTTTAAGAGTTTTTTTGTTTTCTTTTGTTTTGTTTTTTTAAAGTCCCAGACATGGAAGCAGACAATGTAGCATCACATCAAAAGATGCAGTGAAAGAACAAGCTGTAATTTTAGTATGTTATGAAGAAGAAGAACTACATCTTCCAACACACCACAAAAATCACTTTATTGCATTTGTGTCTGTGGCTTATAGCACTTAAATGACCCAAACTCTATTTTGTAGCATCCTTGATATTTCCTTCTATCTCATAAATGCCCAGTAAAATGGAAGCAGCTTGTATTTTCAATTCATGGAACTACAGTTATGTGCTTTACTCTAAGATCAGATTGCAAATCAGGGTTTGTTTTGTTTTGTTTTGTTTTCTTTCTGGTGTGTGGTATATTTCTGTAGGTTGAAGCTTTATCTTATTTCTATGTGCTAAAATCTTTCAAATCTCCATCCTGATATCATCCTTAAAAATTAATTTAATCTGAAACTTTGCAAAAGCTGCTTATTCCATGATCAAGTGAATATATTAATGCCACCCTGCATGATCTGAATTGCCTGTTTATGCTCGTGTAGAGAGGTTTCTCCAGCACAAAAGGGGTTTTTTTAAGAAATAAGAATAATTTCTAATTACTTACCGATCACTCATCTAGAAAAGCAATACAAAATAATTGTCTTAAAAAGCTAAAAAATAGACACAAATATAGTTTATGGAACTATGCTAAATAATATGTCTAAAGAGATACCACTTTTCAGTTGATCTGCTTCAGTTCTCACAGGTTTTCTCACAGGTAGTCTCAGAAATCTGATTCCACAGGAAGGTCTGTGATATTCCCATATAACAGTAGGCACCTGGGTGAAAAAACAGCTTTTGATTTAGTCACCATGCTAAAAATTGAGGATCGGTGAGAAGAGATGTGAACATGATCTGGGTATAACTGGAATAGATGTTGGAGTAGGAAGGATGCAACATGTGAAAATAACAACATTACAGGGAACATTTGTAGTAACCTTGAAGTGATCTGTTTTACTTCATGTTTATTTTTTTAATTATTTAATCCCTTTAACCTTCTGTTAATTTGCAAAATTAAAATGCATTCTGACTTGGGAAATGGAAGAATCTTTGTTGGAGAATGTCAGAAAAGAAAGATTCTTCCTCCTTGTTCAGACAACCTCAATATGCCACAAATTTATTAGGCTCAGAAACGTGTATATGCCTTTACCTTAATTCTGAGTGGTTTGGTACGGTATAAACAAAAGATACTGAAAATTACACGTAAATGTCAACTACAATTTAGAGGTAATTTAAGAGTTTGAACCTACACATTGTTATTCAGAAATCCCTCTTGGCCTGTTCAATACCTGACAGAAGGTAATGGTTCAGGTCACAGATTCAAACACCTGATTGGGGCCATCTCTGTGCAGTAGGTGCTTATGCTCCTGTTCTGGTCACTAGGGGTTTTGCCAACGCATTTACTGAAGTCTAGACACCATGTATTGGTGTCCACCCCAGTATGAGCCAAATGGCTCTCTCAGTTCCACTGTGTGGGCTCAATTCCATAGCATAAAATATAGGAACCTGTTGTTGTTTTATATATTGTGGAGTGCCCAAGGCATTTGCATAGGGCTGCCAAAAATGACACAGGGTGTAGAGATGACTCATATACTTCTGGAGCAGCAGCTGGAGCCTAGAGGAGCTATTTTAAGACTTCTCAAACAGCAGTACATGCCTATGTTGGGGTAATGAAGTTGCTCCTCTGGACTCTGTCTGTGTTATCTATAATGCAAGATGAGATGCTCAACTCATGTATGTCAAATGAGCTGAGTACTGCCCAAAGTGACTATAGGTTTGCTATACACACTTAGGTACCTACAATCTAGATGCAGTGCCTGCAGGCAGCCATGCTGTTTTGCTTTTCTTAATCATCTTTTTGCTACCTAAACCCATTTCAGATCCATGAAGTAGGTGGTCTTCAGCCTGAATCAGCTGCTTAAGTATGGGTTTCTAGTAGCATTAGAGATACTTTAAGGCATCCTACCTGGTCGCAGTGTCTCCCCTATAACTTTGCATCAATGGTAGCCATGGTTTTGTATCTTGAAAAACCCAGCTGAAAGAAAGGATAATTTAATCATTATTTTATGTTACATCACTACTTATTTTTTCCTCTTGCCCTGTGGGGATCTGGACTTGCATTCTTTGCCAAATAATGTTCATAATGAAGCTATCAAATAGATTGAAGGCGGAGTAGGACTACAGTGGACTCAACTTTGTGTTGAGCTGAATAAATGTACAGCTAAATTACAGAATCACAGAATATCAGGGGTTTGAAGGGACCTTGAAAGATCATCCAGTCCAATCCCCCCCGCTGGAGCAGGAACACCCAGATGAGGTTACACAGGAAGGTGTCCAGGCGGGTTGGAATGTCTCCAGAGTAGGAGACTCCACAACCCCCCTGGGCAGCCTGGGCCAGGCTCTGGCACCCTCACTGAGAAGAAGTTTCTTCTCAAATTTAAGTGGAACCTTTTGTGTTCCAGTTTGTACCCATTGCCCCTTGTCCTATCATTAGTGGTCACCGAGAAGAGCCTGGCTGGCAGGGCTAAAGGAGATGAAACAAAGCAGAGTTTAGCCCTGTAACCCTCAGAGAATAACACAACCAGACAGGAGATTCTGCTTGGTTGGATTAATTCTGTTTTCTTATTTTATACCTTCCCACTTTATACAACATATGAACAAATCAGAAGGCAGGACTGGGAAACTTGTCTTCTCCATTTTCAAAAAAAATCAGGGATTTCTGTTCCTATAGGCAAAAATCTTGAAAAGAAAGCCTCAGTGCAACAGATGCAAACACACATGGCCACATGAACACAAGTGTCTTTGTGCACATGCATGTGTTCATACATGAACTGAAAATCCTGGATTGTGTGGCAATGTGTGCTGACAAAAAATGGGGAAAAATACGGATTCAGATGTTCATATTGTAGAAAAAGGACCTCCCTGCCAGCTCTCTGCCATCTGCATGAAACACAAACAGCAAGCTGGATATCTGATCTCTTTTAGGAGCTGCTGGGACAGCCGATCAAAGTTTGAAAGTAGCTGTTTTTTTCCTTTTTGTGGTGAAATGTATGACTTGCACATATTGCTTCCAATGCCAAAAAGAAATGTAAAATGTGCAAATGTATCCCATCAAAGATCTGCCTGCTTTTAGCATTTTTTTGAGCTCTGTAGCAGCACCTGGTGCATTCTGTTGCACCTATGATGCACAAAGAGGTTCCATATTAACCACTGCTTTTTTTTTTTTTTGAGCTGCTTTAAACTGCATTAAAGCATCCATCATGTCATTTACATCCTCACCTTTACTGCTATAAAGCAAGAGTTTCACATTCAAAATCTCCTCTGTCATATCCAGTTTGCGTGTAGCCTTTCTGACAAAAATGAGACCAGAAGATGTCACAGACATCACGGCTCACATTCTCGTGCAGTCAGACTGCTTATAAGGTCTTATTTTAATGTCTCCATCAATTCTAGCCAACAGAAGAATTGAAGAATTGCATTTTATTTGCATTTTTTCCATTCCTCTAACTTTCTCAGGGAAAAATGATAGGGAAGGCCATCAAGCTTTAGCTGTTCTATCGTTTTGCCTTCATTATTTGCCATCAATAAAAGGTTTTCTTATTCTGACAGGTTCATATTTACCTTGATAGAGAGCAGTAGTAACTTGCTTATTCACATTGGTGAAACTGAAAAATTACTTTGTTAAAACAATTTTTCCTTCTGCTGTTTTTTTGAGCATTAGGCATTGACTGCAACTGCCAAACAGATATTTATTCTTATTGGTAAAATGTTATATTTTCTGGGTTTATATACATATATATATATATGTTTTTTGTTTTTTTTTTTTTTTCCTTATAAACTCCAGAGTTTACAAAGTTGGGGGAAAAAAAAGAAATCGTAACTACTCTCTTTTTATCTTTCACCATCATATACTTACACATACAGAATCATGTAGAGGCAGAGCATATCTTGATAAAAAAATGATATGTATTAACTTTAGTAGTCTTGAATTTACAAACAGGCTTAATAAAGTTGTTGCAGCCCTGTCAGTATCTCAGAAAGAATGGCCTGCAGAGATTGTCTCTGAGGGTTACCTGCTTCTCGAGTTAAGATCACTAGCAATTATTTTCCAGGACAGTAAGAAATTTCTAACCTTTGCATGGGAATGAGATTAATTCCTAGACAGATTTGATAAACAGGAGGTCTGGTTTGAGCACCTGCTTTGTTCTTGTCCACATCAGCCTCTTTCTTGTATCCAGGTGACTATTTGGACATTTTTGAATGATTATCTTGTTATCGCTCCCCTTCCAAGGTTCAACTCAGTTCAAAGGCTGTTTTTTCTATGTCATGATCAGGGCACAGCTCGTACATCAAAGATGTAAGAGGTGCGATTCTAGGTCTCCTGTCTGTGTGGAGTTTTCAGTCTGGGCTTTTCAGCATCTCAGGAAGGCCTCTGTCTGGTTTTCCTCAGAAAATATGCCATGGATTTAAAGATATTTTGCAAATGAAAGGTTGAACAAAACTATTGCATAAAAATTTTCTTGTTGAGAAATCAGTGTTTTGTTGCAATTCTCTTGATCTTAATGAGGTATCCAAGCAGCTAAACGGAAGCATAAGTTTTCCTTGCCATTTTCCAACAGTGATATCATCCATCATGTCACCAAGAACTGTGAATGACCAAAGAACAGAAATTAAAGATGAAAGAGGTCTATGATTTATTTATTTTGATTTTTACGAGCTGTAATAGAAGAGGGGCTGAGCAATGCCCCTTTGCCCTTGGGGAAAAAATCCATGCAGGAAAAAAGAAAAAAAAAAAGACAAAAAACCCAACCAACCAACCAACCCCAAAAAACCAAACCACATCTACAATAAACACCAGAAAGGAAGATACAGACCTGTCAGTTCTGACAGAATAAGTGATCTGATCCAGTAACAGATATATGAAAAGAATTCATTGATTTTCCTGCCCTGGCCACAGCCATAGGCATGAGCACCCATAACAACACCTTTCAACCCCATTAACCACCACTCTCTGTCTTGAAAAGTGGTAATTTGGAGAAAGACCCGTGAATTTTGGGTGGAAAATCTCTCAGTATGAAATACATTAAAAAAAAACCCAGAAAGCAAAGCAAAATGCTAACTTAGCCCTTAGATGTATAAAGAAGATACCTAAATCCAGATGTGGAAGTGTTCTTTACGTCTAGTACTACAGCGAGTAATGCTGCATAAAGGTCTTAGTCTGCATTAGAGAAGATGTTCCATAAACACGGAAGGACCATAGCAGTAAACCTTTTGATCTGTAGATCAAAAGATCATCTCTCTGAAAGGTTATCTGATAAATTACTATGTCATCGAAGGCTGGCATCTGGGGAAAGTGGGTCTGCTATTAAGGATGGCAGCATATTTAATCTATTCAGATTTACGGATTAATAGTAATATACCACAATGCTTCGGGATGTAAATTAGACATATTTCTCAGTAGGGGGTAGAAAGAAAATAATTCCCAGAATGAAACTCTGAAAAAGATCACTGAGATTGTAGACTCAGAATTGCTGGGGTCTCTCCATACAGGATTATGTTAAATATGAGCCTTTGATTTGTTCGTGGAAGACATTCTAGCTTTTAGGCAGAGGAGAGGCCAGACTGCTTCAGCACGGCAGTCTCTTCTGAGCTTGCAAGTTGCGAGTGTGTGAAATGCTTTCAGCATATTTATGGCACCTACAAATCAGCATTAACAGAACAGTTACAGCCAAATTTCATGTTTCAGGGCTTCAACCTCTTACCTGAAGGGGTCAGCAAGGCACTTAGTTTTCTGTCTGCTCTATCTTTCTAATCTTCCTAAGCCTTTCACAGTCACTACAATAATACTGTTGCTAATATAGCTCTAATACTGTTCATGTTTAGTTGGGGGATTTCAGTCCCAGAAGATTCTGTAGTTTTCAGAATATCTTACTGATTATACATCTTCTATTAAATTCCCAAAATGACTTGCAGGTTAATACAACCCCCAGTTAAAATCAGACATTCCATTTTCCCATCCTCTTTACCACTGTTTACACAGAATCATATATACATGTAGTCTTGGTATCATCTGTATATGTCATACTGGTCTTATATATATAAATGCGATCTTGCCTCTGTTACACAATGGAACTTAAGAATTGGAGACAGTTTTTCATCTATTGGTGCTTATTGATTTTTCAGTAGGTAACGTTCTTGTAGTTTTACTCATTGGGAATAAATTATGCCTCTTTATGTCCCACCAAATTTCCTCAAACTCTCCTTTAAAACTATATCCTAGAATCTGGTGCTAGGAGTGCCAAAAGCATCACTCTTCCTTTAGAAGAAGTTGAAAGATGGGGACGTACTTTTCAGCAGGGTCTGTTGCAATAGGATAAGGGGTGAATGGTTTTAAACTAACAGAGGGGAGATTCAGGCCAGACATGAGGAAGAAATTGTTGCCCCTGAGGGTGGTGAGAGCTTGGTCCAGGTTGGCCAGAGAGGTGGTGGATGAACCATCCCTGGAGACATCCCAGGCCAGGCTGGACGGGGCTCTGAGCAACCTGAGCTGGTGAAGATGTCCCTGCTCATGGCAGGGGTTGGAAAGGATGAGCTTTGAAGGTCCCTTCCAACCCAAACCATGCTATGATTCTCTGCTTCTAGGAGGTCAGCTGTCAGCAAAACCCAAGAGGGCAGCATGTGCAGGTTCTGCACTGTTTCACTTCACGGTGAGCAGAAGGTTCACTGAAATGGGTGCAGCCGAATGGGAGCATCATTCCGAAAAAGCAGTAGCAGTGTCACTGTTTGTGAAAGGGTTTTACAAGTATTCTAGATGATGGTTACAGAAATCAGAGTGTTTTTTTTTTCCTCTTTCTCTCTCGTATGATAAAGTACCCTTCAGTGGTTTAACTACATTCTGGGGGGGGAAAAAAGGAGCATATGGCTTATGCTTTAGCAGCCTGAGGTTCCAGCAAAGTGTGTATTGGGAGAAGTATGTTGCAGTAAATCAGTGCCTGAAAAAAGGAAAACTGGGATGTTGGTCAATTTACTATCATTGGGTTCTTCAAAATGTCTTGTCTTTTAAAGGTGTCCATAAATATATTATTTGCACTTGTAGCATAATTAAGAAATTTCATTATGATAATTGCCTGTTATTAAATATTTACTTTTCAGTTGCTGTACAAACAAACAAAACTGGATAGACGCCCCATACAAAGCAACCTATACAGAGTTAGTGTTATAGCTTTATGTTTTAAATATACTGTATATTTTGAGGCAAATTGAAGAGTTTTCAGAATAAAACTGTGAAAGCTTTTATTTCTTCAGCTCTTCTGCTGATTTTCATATCACTGGACAAAAGAAATCTAACAAGAAAGACCACGTTTCAAAAACCCTTCTAATTTTGTTCCCTTACAACTCTACTTACTTTCAGTAGTATTTGACTCTTGCTTTCAGTTACATGTTACTATGAAAACCATTTTACAGTTAACATATGCAGTTACTTATATTGTCAAAGTGTTTTCATTACCCTTAACATATTATACTTCTGAAATGGGAATTTGGAAAGAACTTTAATTTTTCTGACATTCTCTGGCAACTCCATTCAAATATGCCTATACTAAAACATTTATTAGTATTTTTGCTAAACTTGATAAGTTATTTAATGTCTTTCATGAGAGGAAGTGGTGCAGAATAAAGAGACTTGACACTACTTTGCAGAATATAGCCATAGGGAAAAACTGTGTGAGACCTTCTCTACTCTAAACTCTCCCTGGTGCTTCTTCCATATAGAAAAACACTCCACATATTACACAGAAAGCAAAACATGTCCTACAGGCTTATTCTCCCCAGTGATAAAGCTTTTCCTAACTGTGTAACACCATTCCCTCTTCTTATATATATTGCTAGAATGGATCCAACTCCCACTGAAATATTTCTCTGAGACCTGATTGGAAATTTAGAATGCAATTGAGTTTCTGATGGAAAATACACTGCTAGAAAAATATATATCAGTCCAAAAAGATCTTTTCTTCATTTTCTGCCACCAGGGTAAAAAATATATAAATTGACAATATTCTTCAAAAGTAGCATCTAGGAAGATAAATTTTTAGTTGAACTGAAAAAATCCTGAGATAGACTTTTTAAACTGTTTTTTGTTGTTGTTGTTGTTTGTTTTGTTTTGTTTTGTTTTTTCCAAGGAAACCATTTATTTCATTATAGTTTGAAAATAAAAATAATAATATTGGGATTTTCCAGAGAGGAAGATTTCAATGTTTTTGCTATCCGTTGACTCTAACAATATTTGGACTGAATCTGAAAGGATAATAAAGATTTTAAATGATGCTAATGTACGTAATGTCATCAGTAAAACAGGATCATTGCTGGGATGCCGTTCATTAATTGTCCTCAGTGCATTAAGAGCAGCACTGGCTGATCTCATTAGAAAAGGTACAGAAGCTGAGACCCTTATGTACAGGGAGAGGGTATATCCCTGTACCAAAGGTGTGATTCAAGCCTTAGTTCCTGCCCCTGCTTTGTGAATTAGTTTTGCTGCTGAAGAATACCGTTAGAGACATAAAGAAGCTGATTAGAGACATCTAAGTTAAGCATCATAATAACTAAGTACGCCTGTGGGCATTAAAACTAATGTAACCTGCTTTACTGTGGATTTCTCTCTTTTGCTTGATTCACTAGTTCACCAAGTTAAACTAAGGCATAAACTTACAAATACTTGATCTTAAGCCTCCCTCTTACTGTGTTTCTAGGATCTTACTGACTTCTGAGACATTTAGTGTTATTTGGAATGCAGCTGAAACCAGCTACTGTGCTCAGAATTAGGGGTGGAGAGAAATTAATAGTAGTAAAAAATAAATAAAAAAGAAAAGTTACAATCAGGCTTTAATTTTACACTGAAACTCCATGTCAGGCCCTATCAGGTATTCAGTCTATGTAATCTTTGTTCCCTTAATTTACACTCAAGCTTAGATTTCATGACCAGCTCTGCAGTTTCCCCCTGTGGAGGACCAGATGGAGCATATAGCTGAGCTAATGAGGACTCACAGTCCTTAAAATGAAGGCAGGACTGTCATCCACTGTTTGCATAATTCCTCATTAGAAGATCTGGGATTGATTTCTGGATCAGTGTGAATGGGGTTTGAGCTGACATCTGCCCTTGTCCAGCCCTGTCCACCAGACTACGTGATGGAAAAATTACCATTTTTCCTGAAAAAGACACAGGGAAGAATACAACTTTTGGAATCAGACAGAAGTGAGCAAAAATAAGGCTGTGAATTTGTCCCTTTTAATTTACTACTTAGGGTAAGAAGAATCCTGGGGTTCACTTCTTGGGTTTTGTGTTGTCCTCAAAGTATATATTAGAAAGTCATTTGTCTGAACAAACATTAGAAGAAAGTCTGAGAGTGTGGATTTCAATCGGCATTTCCTTATTGAGCATCTCAATGGCACTAGTCTCCACAATCCAACTTTCTTCCATTCTTGGATGCAAATTGGCAGGTCTACAATGAGATCAATCATGGTTTTATGGAGGGGGAGAGAATTAATTAGTTCTCCTGAAATGCCTCCTACTGAGACTGAATACTTGATCCAGGGACTACATGTTTTAGATGAAGGTTAAGCACCAATGGTAGCCACAGTTCATTGGAAAAAAATTGTGAGGAAATAAAAAGGCATGAAAGGAACACCCAAGGCAAAGTTCTGTAACTACCAGCACATCATGTCATCCATTTAATAAATTTATGAAGCCTGGAATAAATGTTAGTGAGGTTGACTGAGATTTTGACAGCGCTCAGAATCTTACAAGATGCCCCCAGAAGATGAAAAGAAGATGAGTTGAATCTAAATTCAGGACTAGATAAAAATTTAGGAAGAACCTCAGAATGTGACCGCATGTACCATGAAGTGTGTGCTGCCCTATGAACTTTGCAAATAAAAAAAGACAGTGGTCAAATAACCTGTTATCCATTCTGCTTCTTCAGTGCTAGAAGTAGGATGGACAGTTGTGTGTTGATTTTATAACCCCATTTATCACAAGTCTCAAGCTTGTGCTTAACTTTTTATCTACATGGATAGTCAAGTTATGAAAGGTGAGCATGTACTCAAATTCTCTGCTGAGCCAGACACAATGCTGCAAATGACCCGATTTGTCACATCAGTATTGCAAACAAGCACACTGACACGTTTTCCTTCACTTGCACACTGAATGAATAGATTACATAGCACCACTTTCCCCCTTTAGAGCCACAGAATATAAAGCCATGAATCAATCCTACATGAGTTTCTTTCTCCGCACTATGGAGTTATTAAAGTTTATAAGAATATTTACTTGCTTCTTTCCAAGCAAGCAGCTATATCAGCAGAAATCTTTCAGGTCCTGATTCTTTTGTCTGTAAAAGTTTGTTAGGGAAGTTCTTATTCTAGGTTGACATGAAGTCAGCGTAGAGGAAGGTGATGAGAGCTTCGCTGTTCAAGTAGTTACTGTACATGCTTTGCTTACTCCTCACTCCAAAGAAAGCTGTCAAGATGATCCCATAAATTGTACCAACCTTTAGTCATACAGATAAAAAGACAACTAATCTTCTGAGATTATATTGATTCTTATTGAATACATCTCCCAGATGAAAGAAAGGAAGGAGACAGAAAATAGACAGTGAAATCTCTATACAGATTTGATGTGGGAGCAAAAATATTTCACCGAAGTTTTACTAGGAGATTTCTACTGCTTTCTTGTTTATGGTACAAATAGGCAAAGTCAGAAATTGCTGACAGAGCAAGATATGGTCATTACTAACTATTTGCTCCTTCATATTCAGAAGATGAAAAAGAAAAATCATTCTTACAGTCTAAGTCCAACAGGAGGATCCAACAGCTTTAGGAGAACCAAATTCAGATAAAACGTTTCAATAGAAGACACAGCAAATAAAAATGGTGACCTTGATTCTGAATTAAATTTAAATAAAGTTAAATTCCTTTGGAATTGTTTCACCCTCCCCTCATCATGCTGCCTGCAGCGTACCCTTCATGTTTAAGACATCCATTTCCAGTAAATTCACAGTACTTTTCTGTTTTGAGCTATATAAAGGCTTTTTTTTAAAACAACTGCTGCTAGGCTGAACTGAATTGAAGTGAGAATTATGGGGTAGGTGGGACAAAAATCGATCTGAAAATATGGAAATGGGTGAATTTCAGGTTCGTTGGGGTGTTTGGTCTAAAGGTGATACAGCTTCTTTCCCTTCAAGAGCTTCTTTTGTATTTTCTCACTATTTTTTATTTGTTGGTTTTGTGACAAAGCGAAGAGCATGGGAGGGCTCTCCAGGAATGCACAACAGCTTTGCCCTTTTGATCTTGATGCTTTTTGTTGCTGCAAAAGTTATTTTCTGTAATTTTCTGTGATGGCCACTGCATGAACATGTTTTCTAACAGAAGTTTGAGCACTAGATTTTAGAGGGCACTGGGTACATTCTTGATCCCATTGAAGTGAATAATAAAACTCTCACTGGTCTTAAGCAGACTAAAATTAAGTCATCATCTGTTCTGTGTATTTTTTTCCAGTTTTTCACAATGAAGCCTGAAAACATTAATTTCTCCCTCTTTCTCTCTCCTCCTCTCTGTGCGAGCACAGGAGAGCAATTCTGTTATCACTGGAATCAAAGTTGATTATTCTGTCTTGTCCTTAATAGACTTCATTCAACCAGCACAAAATAGGTAGAAAATTCTCTGCTCCCTCAATAGCACCTTATACCTTTGTCAGATCTGTATTTCAGCACAGAGGCAAGAGAAGAAGAGATCATGAAAAGTTTGTTTGACTGGAAAAGCTGACATCTCACTGTGGTCCAGTGTTCTGCTTCTGTTTAGTAGAGGCTAAGATAGTGATTAATTTAAAAAAAAATCATAGGAAGTTACACTTTAAATTGAGCACATTTTTCTTAAGGGATCAATCAAGGAGGGCTTTTTCACTTACATTATTTAAACTGGAAAGAATCATTTGCCAATTCACTTTTTTTCTGTAAAAGTATGAGAGGCAGTATTTCAGAGCCCAGCACTGGGACAGTACTGTTTCATGTCAGAATAGTTCACAGTTGATGCCACCACCCATTTTTCATCCCAAGGGAATCTTGACATGTTTACTTCAGTATAAGTTCCAAGAGGACTTCTCCCTGGATAAGACAAATGTTTCTCTGATTTTTGTAGTGCTAGAACAGCATTAATACCACTCCCCCTTCCCCCCTTTTTAATGCAGTAGAAAGACTATCATGCTTTTAACAACAACAACAAAAATAGAAAAAAAAAATTAAAAATCAAGCATAGACACAAAACAGATTTAGTAAAACTATCTAATGGCCAGTTTAGCAACACTGATTAATTAATCCTTGTGATGTTGAGGTTTGTTACTGTGGATGAAGACCAATTAATTACCTGAAACTGTGCTGAGAAGGTTGTTTCTCGACACTGATGTTTGTTAGATGTGCCTTGAAATGTCAGGGACAGTCATTACCATTGGGGCTGCACAGATAACCTTTTCTGTTACGGCATAAAGGAAATAGAGGTTATAAAGGCAGTCAAGTCCTCCACTGAGCTGAGTAATGGATTGCTTCCTTATTTCTCATGACTGTAAGATAGCCCTCTAGAAAATAATTTCAGGTTTGGATTCTGTGATTTAAAATCTTGACACAGCTCATACACAGAAAATCCCCTTGTTTTCCTCTGTACATGGCTGAATACATTTGATCCTACTTCAAAACACAGTAAACCTAAGTTATTTCAAATCAAAGAAAGAAAAATACATTCTAAGGAAAAAACCACATTTCTGTAAAAGGATTATACAATAATTTACTGTTTGATTTTTTACTCCTAAAATTCTTTAAAATATTTTTTCCAGTATTTGTAATTTTTGACAAATAATTCTTAAGAAAAAAATTTACTCAGGCATATACCATATAATTCTAATATCGAGCCATTTCACATGTTTTTTCTAAACCTCAGCTGTACCTAAATGATCCCTACAAGAGCATAAGTTCAAGAACTAGATGTAAAGAGGCTGATGACATGAAAGTCCAGCATACTCAGAAGAACTCCTTTCCAAGGTCTTCCTTCCTCAAACTGATGCTGGCATATTATCTGACATCAGTTTCCATGATTCTCAATCTATATATATTTAGTGCTAGCTGCACTGAGAGCTGGGCTTCTCCACAGCTCTGCCTGTGGACTGGGACACAGACCTGTGTTCATCCTGTCTTAAATGCCTTACTTAGGGATATGTTGTCTTTTCCTGCACAATTGACAAAGGGAGCAGCAAAGGCCAATGCCTATTTGGGGACGCCAAATCATGCTTTGCAAATCCCTGTCTCTTAAGACATCAGAGGAAAGTAGGAAGAAAGATACATCCAAGTTAGAATGAGGAGTCTGCACCACTGTCACCAAGAAGCATCAGGGAGGTCACCCTTCCTGTGACCTTTGCAAAGCAGCTGGAGATGGAGAAAAGAAAGCAAAAGAGATCAAATTCCCATACTCGATAAAAGAAGAAAAATTTTTATGATGAGGGCGGTGAAACCCTGTCCCAGGTTGGCCAGAGAGGTGGTGGGTGCCCCATCCCTGGAGACATCCCAGGCCAGGCTGGACGGGGCTCTGAGCAACCTGATCTGGTGAAGATGTCCCTGCTCATGGCAGGGGTGGGACTGGGTGAGCTTTGAAGGTCCCTTCCAACCCAAACTATCCTATGATTCCATGAAAAGCAAGTCCCTTCAGCCCAGTCTAGTCTTTCAAGGCTGTCTCCACATGATTTTTTTTCCTTTTGTCTCTGTGCCTTGGAAAGCAGTCATCATTGCAACAGCCCAGCCAGTGAATAAAGGAAAAACTTATAGAGATGCAGTTGCAACCCCTTTAGGAGAGGGTGAGATTAAATAAAACAAGAGTTCACATCAGGAAAATGATTTGAAGATGCCTTTGCACTCTTCATAGAAGAGCTGGGAGAAGAATGGAATGTATTGTGTTCTTTTCCTGTATTGCAAATAAGCTCACAGAATCCTAAAATCATTTATGTTAGAAAAGGTATTTTAAGATCAAGTCCAACTACTACCTGGCACTGCCAAGAAAGTTGTATATGCTTCTGAGTAAATATAAAGAGCATAGTGAATATATGGAGATATCTAATAGACAGTTGTTAAAAAAAGGAATCAAGATGAAACTTAAATAATGGTCTGTATGCCCACTAGTGGTAGAAACAGATGTCTCACAGTGAGTGTGGAATATCTGCCTTTATGGGGAGCAAAATAAATGAATTTGGTAGGAATAAGAGATGTTTCAGAGCAACAGATAAGAATCACTTGGGTGTAGGATGAAGGGAAGCATTGAGTTCTTATGCATACAAAAATCAAACAAGATATTTCACTCCCATTTTGCGGAAGTCACTTGGCTCATACTGTTATAAATATAAAAACACAAATATATTTTTTTCTACTTTAAAATACTTGAACATATATATTTATATTTCTGTCATGGTGTCTTCTTTCATTATAAAAATCTTTAGGTAAATCCCGCATGATTTCCTAATAAAATTCTCCGTTGTCTGACATTTTGCTAACTTAAGCAAGTTGCAGAGGTTTAATTAACAGGGAAGTGTTGAATACATGTGTTACTTCACTGACAAGAGTAGACTTCAGAAGCTTTTTGTCAATGTATCTGCCTTTGCCCTGAAGTCCAACAAACGGAACTATATCTGCTGAGGAATAACCCTGTATTTAGTTGCTTGGATAAATAGTATGTTGTAAACTCTATGTATACTTCATTTGCACACTTCAACTTCATATTCAGTTTGTTGTGGGCTTTTTTTTTGTTTTGGTTTTGTTTTTCCCAAAACTTGGCAGCTGGATAAGGAGCAACCTTACAAATTATTCCAAAATGGTGAGAAGTCTCTTTCTAATGATGAACTGGTGGCCTTTTAAGCTGCTGACTATCCTTGAGATATTCTTGGCCCTGTAAACAGAGCTTTAGCTGGGCAGGAGGCTGAGTTTGTAGTGTCTAGATGTCTGGAGCACTGAAAGGGGATATCTCTAAGATACTGTTATCACTGTGTAGGTCCCCATGTGACTTGTTATTTTTCAAGGAGCTGACCACCGTCCAGCAGGTTATTTGCAAGGCTATTATTTAGTGCTTGGCACTTGTGTGAAAGTCATGTATTTTGGACTTGAAATCCCTGATATTTATGCCCAGAAGCAAACTAATTTTTTTTCCTAAGGTAGATATTAATTCTGGTCTGGTGTCCTGAGTAGAGCTGATGCAGATGGCATCGTTTCAGCCTGAATCTTTGTAAACGGCATAATATGTATTTGCTTTCTGCAAAAATGTTTTGCCTGTGAAAACTGTGCAGGATAGAACAGCACTTTGCTCTCATGAAAATAATATGCAAAAAAGATTTTTGTACACTGTTACCATTTCTGATGTCTTTCGGGATGCTTTAAGACTAAATAATGAAAGGAGTGACTAACTGCTAAAGAGAAAAGATAGAGGACAAATTGAATACAGTATTCAGTTTTCTTTTATAGTATCATAAAATACTCCTGAGCTAAGCCTGGGACCTGCTGTTTCTCTACATCTTCTCCCCTTCACTCTTCCCTCCCTCCCAAATAACAGAAAATTTCTATCAGAATCCCAAGGACAACAAGGGACAAGTAGCAATGTTAAAATGGATGGCTTAATTAGCTGCCATAATTTATTGAACATAGGCAAAACAATATAATGAATAACTGGGGGACTTGCAAGGTATCACTTAAATACAGAATGATTGAAATACTGTGAAATTTTACTACTTTCTTTCAGCTGAAACAATGAAGAATGACTTTATGTACATCGACAGAACAACAACAAAATCTTTTACCCACTTGAAGCATTTTTCTCATAATATTTTTCATCTTTATATCAATGCTCAGTGTTTATGTTTATCAAATAATATTCAGCCTCCACTGCACAAGAGATGCCAGTTCTTCTCTTTTTACCAAAGAAATGTTGATTATATATTTAGAGGTATGACTCAGGAAACTGTTCCTATAATAATATGACCTTTAGGGCTTGAAATAAAGAAAGGGATTGGTCTCAAACTCTTACTTCTTAACAACATTTTAAAAGTTCCACAAGCAGAGTTCAATGATACTTTTATGCAAGGTATCTCAAGTATCTAAAAAGCGCTGTATATTTCTATGAAAATGTTTTGGTAAATAACTTTTTTTCCAGACCATGGAAATACCTTACAAAAATATTACTGTCTGATTTTACAGAAGAGGAGATAGTAGAGAAAATAAGCTCAAGATTACATAGTGGGTTAGGCTGAAAAACAAAGAGAAAGAACTAGGAAGCCTGATATTCTTGGGTTCTGATGGTCACTTACATTCGGACAAACAAAACCAAATTGGAGGAGAAAAAGCAGTGAAAAATAATAATGTTTGAGCAATCTCTGGTCTTCTGAAAGAGAAACAAGGATATGCTTTTGTAGGCATCAGTAATGAAATCCATGGAAGGTCTTAATGAAAATCTCAGGCTCCAGTTCTTCCAAAAAAGCTTCTCTAACTCAACAGTGTAGTGTACTTGATGGTCTCTTTCCATTAGACAGCAGAAATAGTCTGTGGACCAGTAGCCCCATCAAGGTAAATGGCCATTGCTGGTGCCAGCCCACAGGCTCAATATTGAGCAAACTCTGCAACCCCAGGAGTGATCAGGTTTTGCCTGGACATGCCTTGGCTTTTCGTGGAGCTTTTACTTTGTTTGCTTGTAACAGCAACTGTCTAAAAACCAGATGGCTTTTAGCTAATTTCCTTTAGATTTGTTTAGCTTTGTACATGTGTTTTATTTTAGTTTTGTTTAGCTTCATACACAATATTTGTATCATATAGGATATGAATTCACCTCATCTGTGATATGAGTATCATGTTCCTCCCACTGAAGACATTTACTCTCACTCCAAACTCAGACCACTGAGCTGAGAGGTGCTGATAGGACCCTCTCTAAATTTTGGCTTTATAAATTTAATTCAGTTTCCAAGGGGATTTTTCCACAAAGAAGTGGACACACTTTTGTTTTGAATCTTGTTGATCTTGTTTGAATGGAATCTAACCTTAAGTAGCTAAGATATATAGACATTTACATCTAAGCTGTTTATCCAGTGATGCTTTAATAACCAGTGTTTCAAAATCAAGCTGCATTTTAGCCCACGGAGAAAAGAAATGTCAAACTACTTGAGCTACTAGAGATGAAGAAGACTGAGCAGCACAATCCACTTTTCACTCTAGAGCTTTATCCTTTCCAGTCTTACCTTCATGTGCAAATAGGCTTTGGTTGTCTTGATAGCACAGCTGGTCCACTACAGCTGTGTTAGAGTGGCCTTACATCAACCTAGTAGGTGATAATAGAATTGGGCATTTTGGTTGATCGATTTTCAATGAGTGGTGTCACGCCATTCCTCCCATATCACAGAATGACTTTAATAAACTGATAGACTGATAGAGCTTCTTCACCTATAACCTTGTGTTCACCACACAGTCATCTAGAAGACTGTGAGAATGTCTTAATTTCTTCCAATCACACTCAGTCTTGTGTAATTATAAAACTAATAATTATAATGTTGGCTTTAAAGAACCTCTAAAATGATGTCAGAGAGCAGGCAGTCAGGACTGACAGAATGAACTTCACCTGACTAGCATCAAAGAAGATGACATCTCTGTCTCAGCTAGTCACCATGAACTCCCTTCATCATCAAACGTAAATGTAAACAGCAGAGCCGATGGAGCTTAGAGAACAATTTATTTTACTGTGATGTAGATGTCTTTGAGTGAATGAATTGTGTCTTGTTTCTCCATAGTGGAGTAAGGAGGATAAGATAACCGAATAAAAGAAAGTTTGCAGTGATGATGCAATCAGTCTCCTGAAATATATACTGCTGGGTTTGCTTCAGATTTATGTAGTAGTTTGCTGCTGTGGATCTTTTCTTCACTCTCTGTCCTTATATAATTTTTCCATAATCTCAAACCTACATTTTTAAGCAGTGTGGAAATGCACGGTGAGTTTACCCAGAACTTAGCCCAGCTATTTAATTCTTGTTTGATACCCATTTCCTCGTGGCCATCAGCTCGTGACTCATCTGCAGAAGACAAACAAGAAGTTCAACAAATTTTGTCTTTGTCATGATGAGCACCCTAAACTGAAACAGAATATTCACTCCATCTCATCGTCAGATTAGCAGATCCAATTTATAGTGTGTATTCAATGGGAAAATCTTCCTATTCCCCTATAAGTGCTATTGTGTTATGATCTTTGTCTGGTGTACTGCTGCATATGCCAGAGAAATTATATAAGTGGAAACATTATATTATCTTCCACCTTATGATATCTCAGAATTGTGTTTTACATTTACAGTCACTTTTTCAACCTGGTTTCCACTTTTATTGAAAAAAACCCAACAACCCAGTTTCTGACTGCATTGAAGTCTCTTGAGCGTGACTTGAAATGTCAGACTTCTGCCAGTTCCCTCCTGTTCCCTCCCTAGGGACTGAGAATTGTTGTTGGAGTGTGAGCAAACACTGAATTCAGACGGCTGCTCAAAGATCTTAACAACTTCCAGTGGACTTTGAAAGTGAGATGGCCTGGAAGAGGAAGGATGAAATACACATCAAATGTCACAGTGAAACCTTGATCAGGAGCACCTTACTTCTCTGACCGACTAATTAACTGATGTGTATTCAAGTTTGAAAGGTACATAGAGACACAGTATGTCTGAAATGCAAGGAGGAGAAGGAGGTGGAATAATCAGTAAAGATATTTGTATTCTGCAATCAATGAAAGTTGTATTTTTAAATCAGCATAACATTGATTCTTGGATTGTTGGTGTGGGTGTTTGTGGGTCTTGTTTTGCTTGTTTTTTTTTTTTTTTTCCTTTCCTAAATAAAGTGCATTTAAAAGCAACTGTATAATTTGACTTCTTTTTCTGTGCTTAGCTGCTGTCTGGTGAGCAGGCTGCTTTGAGAACTCATCCTCTGCTGTAGTAAGAAGAAAAACTCCTGTGGCACGTTGGTCCATGTATATTGCTTTTTTCTATCTCTAACAGATCCAGATGACATGAGTCATCAGTTCTAGTTCAAAATCCAATCCATTAGCACAGGGTATGAATTTATTTAGCTCTGGCTGGGTAAGTCCTTGGAACACATTTTTGGAAGGCAGCTGTTACATATGCAGTACTGTTTTCTAAATACATGATTATGTTTACAACTGTTTAAGACCAGTTCAGAATTAGTGTAAAGACAGTGCATATACCTAGGTCATCTTGGAATCATCCTTTAATATCCCTTGAATCTTTTCACTTTAATTTTTCTGGTTTATATCTGTCTCAGTGCTTTCATTTGTGTGTTTGCTTCTTATTGCTAGGTTAATTTCTTTTAGGAAGGAGTACTTAGAAACTATAGCATTAATTTCAAGCAATTAGCTGTCATCACTTGCTTGTGCTAACTTCTCAGTGACCTCTCTGCAGTGACCCAATCAAGTCTTTTCTTTTTTTTTCTTGTCATCTAAGGTTCTGTACTAGTTTTTAAATACATGGTGCAGTGTGTTGTAGTTTTCAGTTTTTTCTTTCTATTCACTAGGCCCTCAGCATGGTATAATCCTTACTCCTTGTACTATTTGTTGTATTATATTACACATAACAAAAATCATTGCAGAGAGGCTAGGAATTATCTAGGATAAGAAGTAATAGGCTTAAGTTCAGTGCACCAAGGAATACTGCATTTCATAAGGAATTCTTGCTGATGACAAATACAGTTAAACATTGGTATAGATCGCCTGGAGAGAGTGTGAGAATCCCGTTGCTTAAGCTTTACAGCACATGTTAAACAAAAATCTGACAAACATGCCATGAGTGTATTTGATCCTGCCATGAGTAAAGCAATGACCTTTTCAACAGCTTGTTTTCTAAGTCTGTGAAAAGGCCTTGAAGATATTTGGGGAGCACTGGCTTGATGGGGATAGAGCCTGCTCAGGAGACTTCCAGCACACCCTGGGATCAAACTCTGTGTTCAAAGAAGTTTTACAGTTAGGTAGCAGACCTCATTAAGGTGATGTCTGTAGCCTCCTATGCCTTGACATACTTCTCAACCTTGTAGATCAGAGGCAAGTACTGATTTATGATTTCAGGTCACAGTTTTTTTTGCTAATTGCTCATCAGGGAACATCTGCCTCACAGCTTGAATGTAACTGACTATCACAAAGTTTGGATTAAAGAACACTCTTCCTCCCTTCCTTTCAGCAAGACAGGAGACACTTGGCTTTTTGTGATCATTTGGCTCTTGTGATTTGCTGTATTCATTTGTTTTAGTCATTTATTTTTATTGATAGAAAAATGTCCATAGTTTGTTTTATTTTTATTAAAAGAAAAATGGCCATAGTTTCATTATGGGTGGAAGAAGGAGCAAGATCTACTGCCAGAGAAACAGAAAGTTTGGGCTTCAAGTCAAACAGAGGAAGCACAATGGAAAGAGAGCATGCAGACAAAATCTTATGAACCTGCAAGTTAGGGCTAAATGGAACTAAAATGACCAGCTAAGAGAAAACTGTGTTTTGTTTTGTATTGTTTTCCCAGCTACTTGCAGACAAAAGATGCAGGAGATATGTTATGAGTTAATCCCAGTTCCCAAAGGAAATGCAGTACAAAAAAAAAAAAAAAATTAATTTTGGATTAAATTTTCTATAGGAACATCATATAGTGGCTTTATCGGTAAAGAAATCAGAGTGGGTATGCAATTCACTAGCATAGCAAAGAAATACAAATTTAATGGAAATCACTGAAGATCAGTTTCTCTTCTTCCCCTCCTCTCCACTCTATTCCCCTGTCCTCTGCTTTTCTCTCTCCATCTTTCATCATGAGACTATTATGGTAGCCAACAGAATGAAGGAATAACACAGCTATATTCTGTCACTTATTGTAAAACCCTGCTTAGTTGATCTATCAGATAATTTGTAACATGGTGATTTAGAATTTCAACTATTGTAAATGAAGGACATTCTTTGCATACATGTGCAACGTGATTGCAGTAGTGCTGCATGTGTCCAGATGCAAGCTCTGTATAAGGTGAGGTGAAATTGGAGTCAATGAGCTTTACAAAAAGAACATGGAATAGTATTTTTCTGGATAAGGAAGCATTTCATGTATGCTTCATATGTGCAATATCCTGAATTCACCAACAAGGAGATTAAAAGTGGGAATACGTGACTGAATATTACAAGCCTGTAATTGTCTGACATAGAAGAGCCTGTTTTGCTATTGCAGGACCACAGACAAGCATTAGATCGAAACAGACTCATGGTCACAGAGGTGTTTCGTAGAATAGTTTGGGTTGGAAGGGGCCTTCAAAGCTCATCCAGTGCCACCCCTCCCATGAGCAGGGGCATCTTCACCAGCTCAGGTTGCTCAGAGCCCCATCCAGCCTGGCCTGGGATGTCTCCAGGGATGGGGCATCCACCACCTCTCTGGGCAACCTGGGCCAGGGTTTCACCACCCTCAGTGTCAAAAATTTCTTCCTCACATCTGGCCTGAATCTCCCCTCTTTCAGTTTAAAAAAACCATCACCCTTTGTTCTACTGCAACAGGCCCTGCTGAAAAGTCTGTCTCCATCTTTCTTATTGGCCCCTTTTAAGTACAGAAAGGCCACAATAAGGTCTCCCCAGAGCTTCTCTTCTTCAGCTGAACACCCCAGCTCTCTCAGCCTGTCCTCCCAGCAGAGCTGTTTCAGCCTCAGATCATTTCTATGGCTCCTCTGGCCCCTCTCCAACAGGTCCATGTGTGTTCTGTGCTGAGGACCCCAGATCTGGACACAGGACTCCAGGTGGGGTCTCACCAGAGCAGAGCAGAGGGGCAGAATCACCTCCCTCCACCTGCTGCCCATGCTGCTTTTGATGCAGACCAAGATTTGTTGTTTCTCTTGCCTGGCTGGTCCCAGGATTAATTTATTTCCCTGTGTGAAACTTCTATCCGCAACATCTCCACAAGCAGATGTGAGTTCAGGCTGCCTACATATCCTCCCTGCCACTGTGGCTAGGATACTCCAGGAAACTCCATCGACTTTTCTGTTCCTTCTTACACTAGTCACCACAATAACAAAAGCCAGTTTCTACAAGATAGGAAGCCTCCATCTGAGCAAGTCAGGACAGGCTTCACAGTGGAAGGAAACAGGCACCTCTAGTACCAGACATCAGAATTTTCTCAGATGAAATGCACCCTGGGGATGTCTATGTTTGCCTGCTGGTTCTGAATGGAATCTAGGGTGACCACCCCTCGTAGAGATGCCTGATTTTAAGCAAGATGAATACACATGTCCATGCCACTGTAAGGGCACATGGGATTAAGGTGGTAATCAGTCATGTCCTTACATTTCCCCCAGTAACACCAGCTGGGTTTCTGCAGATCAAGCCTATGAGTTTTTGTGAAAGGAGGAACTATGGATAAGGAAATCAAGCCTCAGTACCAGCCTCCTGTGGAGCTGAAGCCTCAAGTGAACCGTAAGCCTAGATTAAGTTTTTACTGTTGAAAACATTTATGTCAGTTGAACGGGAGCTTTTCACTACTCAAATAACTAGTACTCTTACTCTACATGTTTGGGGAGTTTTTTTTGTGTGGTTTTTGTTTTTGTTTTTTTGGTGGTTTTTGTTTTTGTTTGTTTTATTTTTTGTTGTTTGTTTTTGCTTTTTTAAATGTCATATTACCCATTTATTTGCTTTTGGAGAGAAATTCATAGGTCAGAAGCAACACCTCCATTCCAAGTAGTAACCTTAGCCACCACTTCAACTGATCTCAAAATCATGTCTCCACTCTGATCAGATCAGCTTTTCTATTTATTTACCACAATTTTCTGATTTCCTGACTATCCTGTGTTTAAATTGGACAGCATGATGGCATAAGGGACTTCAGTATTTAAGTTAATTATCCATTCGATTCACTCACTACAATATTTTCTATTGCTCTGAGAATGTTTACGCTCTGATTCAGTCCATTTTTGTGCTTACTGCAGTCACGGTCATGCTCCTGGTTTAGTAACTTCGCATAGCATCACACATTGCATTGTTTAGGCCTTCAAATGACCCATAAGTGTACAAGTCTTTTTAGTGCTTTTCTCCTCCTCACAAATATCTCATTATTTATCACCCTTAAGGGCCCTGAAGCCTGAAGATGTCCTCATAGAAATTTCATTTTAATTCTCCTCTGATTTTCTTTGAAGATGTAAGCCCTGTGCAGAGCTAATGTTTTTAGTACTTTTAATTGTGTTGTGTGTCTTGAAAAAAAAACCCTTCTTGATCACCCTCTGTGATTAGTTTCTATATCTGGCAGCCTTGGTTGTCCTATTAGGATGGAAGTAGTCCAAATTATAGGTGCGTTACCACTGTGATATGATCGCTGAATTAATTGCAGGCAGGCCCTTAGAGATTACTTGCTTTTGTGCTCTAGTTATTTCTGAGAACTATATTCCTCTCCTCTTCTAGCTACATATATTCTACATATAATAAAGAAGTTTTTTAAAACTGGACAGTAAACCAAAGTTTGCTATGTCAATAATATTGATATAATCCATAAACAGAGTGACATTTTCTCAGTCACCCATATACATTGTAACTTACATTTACATAGAAAAAACTATGCTTTTTCATTAATATTGCATTGACTATGAACACATACACCTAACAGGTGTGGTCAAATCTTGTTTAGTCATCTGAATAAAGCTCATTAGCACAATTCTTTATAGATCCTCAAATCCCACATTCTCTGTTTGCTGTCCTGATATCACCTAAGCAACTTTGGTTAGCACTTTCCCCTGAGAGAGGTCAACAGATGCTTCCTGACAATATACAGATGTTTCAGTCCTCAGTCATTTGGATGAGTAACTTAACCAAAACACACCACATCTCCCTTTTAGACATGTGTTCTGATTTCTTTTCTCTGCAAATCATGATGGAGAGAGTTGGAACAAAGCGAATGCAAAAGGCCTTGTCAATTCATTTAATCTTTGCAAGATTAGATCATGAAGACTGAAGAAAGTCAGAAGAGTCCTCAGTTGCCTTCTCAGTCAAACATAGTAACAGTTTTAGAAGTAATTATTTACAGTTCAGCGTATAAGAACCTAAAAGTCCTTGGAGACAATATCTGCCCATCTGTTAGATTGCTGCATCATTTTGGACTACCATTCCTCAGGGGCTGCTCTGCAGATCTCTGGGGATTCATAGAGATTCTTCTCCAAAGTTAAGTTACATGGTTGGCTTCATCTTATTGGTTAGTATCAACATCTGAGAAATTCACTCTAGTTCTCTGTTACAGGCAGCAGAAATATGGTAGTCAGTATAGTTAACAGAAACTGGGGCTTAATTCATCTCAGTCAGAAGCCTACATCTAAAATAGGTCAGATAAACTGTACTATAAGAAGAGCTATTTCTCTCTTTTGATCATAAAGGAAGGTTGAGGGACTAACTCAGAACAAGGCATCCATATAGTACCTTTTAAATTTGAGTAGGATGAATCACGAGTTATTGTTGATGGATCAGTAGTATCTGCTATGCTTCACCCATGTAAAAAAAAATACCTATTTTAAATTGATGCTGGAATTCCCAGTAGAAAAGATCTTGCAGTGGCACCACAGGGGAGACCATTCACTGCTGACTTTTAGGTATGCTCTATTGCATGCTTTACAATTGTACAGCTTGAGGATTTTCCCCAAATTCACTGTTAAGTCTGTGCTGACAATGGCTTGAAGAAACTCAAGCTATTAACCATTGGAAGTAGTAGTCATCTAACAAACATCCCTAATGACCTCACAGGACCCTATGTTTTGTGTACCTTCCCCAGATACTTCTATCCTCAATGTCGTTGTCCTTCAATAGGGTGTTTTTCAGCTAGAGCTGGTACATGTTTTACTTTATTCAGTGGGTGGCTTTCAATATTGTATAGAGTATGGGGCTTTGAAAGCAACAGCTCCTCTGATTCTGCTTGTCCGCCAGCTGAGGAGATTTTTGATAAAAGCAATTTTTCCCTCTGAAAATGTCTGTCACAAAAGTATAAATGTTTTTGAGTGTACTGATTTCACTAAAAGTGTTTTGAAATGATCCTGTAGCACAAACTGGGATGAAAGTCAAAATGAAGGCCAAATGAGAGAGTCACGAAAAATAACTCAATAATCTGAATACTTTTGTGGAATATGGGGCATGTAGCTTCAAAGCCCAGGGTCTGTGAGACCAAATAAGTATGTGAACTTTCACACTCTTGGCAGCTCGGGTGTGAGTCTGCCTCATTCAACTGCCACCTATTCTTGAAGCAGAAAATAAACTATCCTGGTCCTACAGGCAGTGGGATTCTGTACTTTATCAACTGTCTGGGAAGTGTACCAAATATGAACAATATACAATTATATATCAAAAAGAAAAAGCTGGTTTACCACCCTTTCAAATGTCACTTAAGAAAGAAACGGCCATTAAAACAGTCAAAGTATGAAAAGTTGACAGTGCTTGGGGAGCACTGGGGAGACTGACAAATAATTTACTAGGCTCAGCTCCTGATAAATGGTGAATGCTTGTTCTGTTTGACCAAAATATAGCTTTGATATGAGTGGTTATGGCATCTTACTGCCTTGTGAGAAACATTACACAGCTTTTGGTTTTATTTGACTCTAGTAGATGTTCTGTGCCATGTAGAGCTTTGTGTTTCATGAGCTCCAGCCCTCATTCTGTCTTTACTCTGCTACAATCTGATTTCAGGTAGTTTCAATAATAATGAGAAACAATTTCTAAAAAAAACCCCAAACAACAACAAACAAGCAAAAAAACCCCACCAATCCCAAAAACATGAAAGGGAGTCCAAAGCATCTATCTATTGACTTTTAAAGAACTCTATTTTGACCTTTAAAATAATGTGAATAGAATGGCATTAGTAGAAGGTCAAATGGTGATAAACAGACAGACACTACAATTCTGGAAAGTCAGACTGTAAAGTTTCCTGTAACAGACTTCCCTCTCCATCACTACCTATCAGCCACAACTGCCAGGAGAGGAAGGAGAGGTGGATCCCTGGTCCAGGAGAATAGAGAAGTCACTGTCACTGGAAGTGAAAAAATAGAGCAAAACTTGTCTCTCCAAAGCGAATTTCCTACAATGAGCAAACTTCCTTCTCAGAGCATTATGTCCTCCCTGCCAGGGAAGAGCTCACACTATCCCTCACTATCGTGTAAACCACCACCACAGTTATCTAGTAACCCATGCATTGTGGGATAAGCATGTGCCATTTTCTCCATGATAATGAAGGTCTTGGGGACCCAAAGTCCAGAAAGACAAAGAGTCTCTAAAGGGGTATGAGTCCTTAAAATGGGACTTAAATATTGAAGTCCAAGCTAACATTTGCTTTCTAAGATTTTCAGCATTGTTGGTTTTGATTGTCAAAATTAAGGCACGTGAAAGGTACCCTATTTTCATAACATTATGAGCTTGTTCTTTCTGGAAGTCATATTCATTAAAGGCTTCAGATGGATACTCAGCCAGTGACCAGCCCTGAGTGGTAAAAACAGTAAGTGGTATCCGTTTGGCTGTTGTTTCATATACCTGTTTAGTTGTAAAAGCATTCATTTTCTCTTCATTCAAGTGGCCTCTTTGCAAGAGTATCCTTCAAAATCTTCCCCCTTCTATGGAATTTCCCAATTATTTTTATCTCACACCATCTTTAAAACAACACAAAAACCCCTAAACCAATTAGTTAAAACAAAACCAAAAAACTTTTGATTGAGGCTTTGCAAGAATAAACACTGCCACTATTATTTATTATATATCTTGTTGTTTCTCTGTTTATCTAAACAGACAGATTTCAAAATTTCCATCTTCTAACATCACTGCCTCCCAAAATTGACTGGAGAATTCATCTCCCACAAGTGTTATAACCTTCTTTGCTGCAGCTGCCTCTGCTTATGCGTCAAGTAGGGAAGTGCTGCAGGATATTTAGGAGTTTCTAGGGAAGGTCTTGTCATGGAACACTTGCCAAGTAAATTATTGGACTAGACTGTCAAACAAAGATCATATTCTAGATCTAGTGATTATTAACTTGTTAATCTTATTATCACTAACAAGAAAAAAAACATTTTTCCTAATCAGAAAATACACATGCAGTTTGGATGCCTTGAAGTCATGCATGCATATGGAAATATCTTGGTTTAAATAATCACTCATGTTTTACATACATATTCAATGCTTTTTTTTTTGGAAGAACTTGTTGATGTGTAGAAACAGTATTCCAACTGGAGATTGCCCTGTAAATTATTAATTGCTTACTTAAAGTCCAAGCTCAACTTCTTCTTTGAATGTGGAATTACTTGAACTGTATCTGCAAACACTGTAAGGGTATTCAGAAAAAAAAAAAAAAATGAAAAAAGGTTTTACCTCATTTTTTGTCATCTAGATACATGTATAACCCTCTAGAAGACTTATAAACAATTTACACTTACTGAGAAGTTAAATTTAGAAACAGATGTCAGCTGTTTTGGTTTGCCTTTTTTCCCCATGTTCCCTTCTGAAAGCGCCAAATATTCAGAGTACTTTGCATCAGAAAATGAGAAAATACTTCTTTTTTGGCCTTTGTTCTGTAATGACATTGAAACATCGGACTTCATAATATATGTTCTCCCCTGTTTATACTTTGTATCAGTAAAGAACCATTTCTCTGTACTTTCCTTTTACATCCAGCACTACCTTTTCTTTGTGACTTTAATCCTGTGACTCCTTTGCCATTACTGGTTTTCCGTCCAATCTTATACCAATTTCCAACTGTGTTTTTTGTGCTTGATTCTTATGTGGACACTTCTGTGGGCAAAGAAGGAACAGAACTGGCAGCTTGCTGAATCCAAGGGAGCCTGTTTTACTCTTCCAAGGCATCTTAATTCAAATAGAAAGGAAGTTGGATTTTTATAATTCCACGTAGAAATCACGGAAAGGTATTCCTAATATACACATAAAAAACTGCCAACAAAAATTAAGAACGTAAAATCAAACTGATTGTGTCAGTCTCAACAAAAATAAATAATTACACGATTTTTTTTTTGTTTTGTATATGTATAAAACATGTTTATATGTGCTCATATATGCATCCTTAAGACTATACTAATCTTTGACATATTCAACAATTAGTAAACTTTAATCAGAGTTCTAATTACTAGCAAATGCACGTGAAAACACGTTTTCCTCAATGCTTTTCACCTGTGTTTTCACAATATATCCAGATAGAAGAAGTTTGTCTGTAAAACAGTGCTATTTAAGAGTTTCTTGTCAATATTGTTTTGCACAAGTTACATTTATGGAAAATTCAATGAACTGATCGTCAAATACAGCCAAAAAGACTCCCACATTTTATATATACACAATACTGTGCACTTTTACTGCTTGGTTTATGTTCAATAATTTAGAAGAAACAATTTGAACTACGTATTTTTTAGACACTGTGACAGGGAATATGTCTCATTTAAAGAAAAATGAGGCTTTTTTCACTTCTGTAACTCAAAAATCAGTATTGATTGATGTAGATTGCAGTTCAGAGAGTTGTCCCTGTTAAGTTTAACTGAAAAGAACATGGTTAGAAATAAAAAGTTTTAAGTAGGCCCAATTGATCTGTCCTGTCAAGATTCCTAGTAGGAAAAAGGAAGAAAGAAAAAAGGTCTACCAACTCAATATACTTTTCTTTTTTTTTCTTTACAGGAGGGAGACTGCAGTGCTCAAAGCCTTATCTCTTAAGGCTTCCCTAGGAAAGAAAAAGAGTTTGAAAACAGGAAAAATAAGGAAAAACTGAAATATCCCAAGGGAAGGTAACTTTTACTAGCACCAGTAATAAGTAAAGATGAAGAAATCCCCTGGAAGACTCCTGTCTGTTGGATGAAGTTAGAATCTGAGTTACTACATGTGCAAAGAATTGTTGCTGCTGTCTTGTTCTGTCAGTTCTCAGTCTACCATGTTCAGTTTTTCACCCATGTTCCTCTCATTTAGGGGAACACAAGGTGCTCCCTAGAATCCATTCAACCTACCTAATCCGTATGGACAAGAGTCATAATTCTGTAAAAGTGCTCTTCAAAAGCAGCTGTTGAACAGTTGCCATGTCTGGGGCCTTCCCCATCCACCTGCTCGGAGGCAGCAAAGCCCAAGTTAACTTTCTGGATAGACAGAGCAAAGGAAGTGTGAATAGGGCTGATAGGGCTGATGTCAAGGTTTTGGTTTTTTATGTTGTTGTTGTTTTTTTTTTTTTAGATGGATGTAAGTGTTTTTCTAATAGGATCCATCCTGGCTGAATTCCAGCTGAATCTACAGAAGAAGATAGTTTGTAGAAAATTGTTGTGCAGTCAAGCAAGAAATTACAGTTGGAGAGAATTGTTTTCCTACCCTTATTTTAGACCAACTTCTCTTAAAATATTTAAGTTCCTTATTTCTGAACAATTGTGGAATCCAATTGATTTTATTATCACATATAAAAAAATAGTGTGAAGTTTCTCATCTGGCACCACTGGCAGAGGCAAGAAAAGAGAATTAATATTTCTCACATGGAACACCACACAGATGATTGTATTCCAAACTGGGTGATTACAATAATGATTCACCTGCAATATTTGCATGAAATGGCAGTAATGGAAGCAACTCTGAGCTATCAGCTATCCATAAGCATTTAGAAATCAGAATTTATTTTCTTTTCAGTCTCTGCAATTGCTTTTTTCCTAAAATATAACCCTTAGGGTGCCTCCTACTCTAGTACTCATGCTCTATTGATTGAAGTTTCTTTTGTTTCTCATCCAAGCTCTGAGCCTGCAAGAGGCATTCTAGCTCATATTGGCTTTCTACATTTGCTTTATCATGCCTGATCTTGTTTGCTAGACATGCACTCTCTCTTTAAAAACTCCTTTATATTCTCTGGCCAAAGCTGCTCTGTGGGAGGCTTGTTCCACATCAGACCATTGAAATTGCTGCTGATTCTGTAACCTCTTACTAAAATGTACCTCCTACATGCCTTGCCCCTTGCTGTTGCTGCCCTCCCCCTTGGGAGAGAAAAAAGCTTTCTTTGCTCTGTTCAGGAAAAAGAGAGAAACATGAGAAAAACTCACTTTAGCTTCTCATTATTTTTTCCCCTACTCACTCAAGTATGGACTCAAATATGCTAAATCCCAAGTGTGTATGTGGGGAAAAACAACATTCTCACTTCTCTGGTGGTTTGCTGTGCTCAAATCTTTCCTTTATCCTCTGATTTGGGATGTCTGATGTTGAAAAGGCAGCTTTTCTGTCGACAACTCACATCTGACTTTGCCATAAATACCCTACATGCAGCTTCATTACACCTTACGGTCAGACAAAATTTTATAAGACACGCCTCAGGTCTTTGCTATTCCAAATTAGAGATGGTGTTACTCAAATTAGAAATGCTGGAGCAGGACCTCAGCCACAAATGACTACTGTTGTTTATTTCAACTTAGAATTTCCCTTTCAACAACCTTTGGCAAGCAAGCACCTGTTTGGGGAGACAGACTACAGGCTGCCATGGCTCTGTTGACTCCATTACTGATGCCCATATTTGTGCTGAGAGGGAACTGACCCCTGAGGTAAAACCTGTTGTCTAGTTTAGAGAGACTGTCGGTCATCTCAAGTGGCTTTCAATATAAAGCACACAATATATAGGATGGATTTAGAATGGGCCTGTAGAAGAGGAAGAAAAAGAAATTGCAAAGTGCTTAGCAGGATGATAGAATTCTGTAAAAAAGCTGGAATGTAGCTGGCAGTTTAGAATCTGTCAGTCAGGGGCTTTTGCAGTTAACTTTTTCCTTTACTCACATTCAGCACTGGAAAGAGATGTCTTTTTGATGAAAATACTATTTTTCACTGTTGAAAAGAAAGCTATGCTTTTTCCCCCGGAACTCCAATTTGAAAAAAAGGCATCTGGGTATAAAGTCAAAAGGAATCTCCAAGTCAGCCCTTAGGGTAAGACCCTCTCATATACTCAGTAAGAAACCATGTGCCTAAGTAAAATACCAGCTAACTGTGCTGAAAAGGATCCAATCCTTCTTAGTGTCCAGGAATAAAGATTAGCATTCCCTCAACATTATCCCCAAGGAACTCAGCTGTCACCAAAATACTTTCTCAAGCTTCTTAAGGTCTAGTCCTGGGTACTGTCACATCAGCGTGTGAGATTTGGCATTGCTGTGTCTAAGCTCATACATGGATTTAGCACCTGAGCTTTTTATTCCTGATCTGCTCAGTGATTTTTTCTTATTTCTTCCCATCTGTTTTTGCCTTCATTCAGCAGTGCAAAGTTAAGACTCAGAAAGCTTAATTTGTGTTTGCCCAGGATATAGAACAGCGGAGCTCTGATCTAATCTTGTGCTTCTAGGAGTTTTTTTTCACTATTTGCATTGCAGAAGAAGAAAAATCTGAACTCTTAAGACTGAGAAAACACCAAACCTCTTTTTAATACCTAAAGTGGAAATTTGACTATTTCTTCTCTCTTCTTTTATAATGCATTATCCAGCACAGGTTTGCAACTGAAATGATGATAGGATCTTCACTCTGGATAGTCATGTCTTTTATTAATACTGTCTTTATGAACAGAATAATAGTGTAGGTGAGACTTTAGAGTGTATTTTTTTCTTTTGCATCCAAAGTATAGACTTTTAACTTTTTTCTGTTCTGTGGATGGCAAATTATCTCAAAGGAGATACCATAGGATGTGTATATTTACTGCTAGGAGTTGGGTAGATTTACATCTTTTTATCTCTTTTTGTTGTTTTAATAATGAAATGCTAGGCTGGCTAATGAATGCCTCAACCTGTTGCACTTGTTCATTGGTGTACTGTGTCTGTGATGGCACCTTGAAGATTTACTGCTGATCTCAGCCCTATTCTACGTAAGTGTAGGTAAACACAGAAGACTGTTCCTACCTTTTGTTGCCCTTGGAGTATTAGCTGGCCTCATTCCTTCTTTGGAATTGTTGAGCAGGACTCATCTCCAGGCTGGAGGCACCCGAGTTTAAATAAATGCAAGTCAGGTGTGTAAGCAGCTGTTGTAATCAACGGAGTTTTAAATCAATAGAAAGGAACCTACCAAAGTATTTGCCTCACCCTGAAGTAGATGTACTTCAGTAACCTGCATGTAGATGACTAATGGTACTTGAGAACCATCTCCACCTGGGTGTCAGGATGGACATCCGAGATGACATTAGACACCCCTGTATGGGCATCTGAATCAACTCCACTGCTTCACCTCCTTATACAGAAGATAAATGATTTTGTGTTGAGTCAAATAAATGCATAAAACAAAGGACAAGTGTAAAATTTGTTTTGGCACAGTATTCTACCACAAAGTCACATTCAAGATCTTTTTACTTTATTTTCTTGATATGGTGTGTTTACCAATAATAGTTTGTGCGCCTGGTGGTGTTTTTTTTTCTTTGTTTGTTTTGTTTTCTTTTGGTTTTTTTCCTCTCATTTAATAGTGATGACCAAAATAACTATGAGCAATTGGTTTTGGGGATTTTTCATGGAATTGAAAACTTTAAACGTTTCATTAAGATGATAAATAAGAGGTGGCTATCAAGACTGTTTGCCATACAGCACTGCACCTGCAAATTAAAACCAGAAACCCACAAAAAAATCAACCTTTAACAAAAAAAAGAAAACAGCAACTTGCCCTTTATTGGAAAATAAAACAAATGGAGACAAAATAAGAGCTTCTTCCTTCTATTTTGGGAGGGCCTGATTAAATCAGGTGATAAAGTGTTACCTAATAATGAAAAGGAAAGGAAGAGTTTATTGGATTTGTACTACTCACGTGAATGTGTATTATGCAGCCAAACCATGGTTGTTGGCTGAATATAAAACATAACACCAAGGGAATCTAATCCATTTTTCAATAGACAAACCAGTCCTTTTTTTCAACCCTGAAACTTTTTTTAATCTTGGTCCAGCCAACATCGTCTGGATTATTTCTTATTACTTACTAATTGCAAAGAAGCAATTGTTAGTATTAGTGGCATACTAGTTGCAAATTAATGTCCAGACAAGCAGGAACCGTTTATCTACCACTGAGAAACAAGCAAACAAAAAATATCCCAAATCCAGAAAATCCTGAAATACAGGCTTAGCTTTCATCATTAAACTTCAAAAGGATGAAATCCAGAACACTGAGTATCAACTTTTGTCTTCATAGGAGTCATCAGTCACTTTTTGAGTGGCTTGCTCTAAAGTGTGAACTCATTAAGAAGTTCCACTCACCAGCTAGAACATTTCCATGGTGTATAGGATGCAGGTTGAGAAACCCGTGGTTAATGATGAACAGTACCCCGTATACACATAGACTAGAATATCCTGGAATAGTAAACATAATTTCAGGTCAAAGAGGAGAGTCCAGTGGAGCACTGGGCCACAGAAGAAGAAAGTTGCCATTACTTTTCAGTCTGCAGTAGACTCTTCCCTTGCCAGGTGAGTGGCTGTGTCTTTAGCTCCTCAGCAGACATTGGTTCAAGCTGATCTCCAGAACTTGAGGCTAAACTGCCACAAGGTCATTTTGCTAAGAAAACTTATTTTCCACTGGCCTAAAAAAATGAAAGGACCTCTCAGCCGAGCTCTTGTGTGCTTTATTTCATGCTTAGGCTAACCAAAACTATTTTTTTTGTTTAAGCAAGATTTAAGACTAGCAAAATAATAAAGAGTTCAGATCTACTGTTTAATCAGTACAAGTCCAGGCCACCAACCATTACATCGTTTATATCACCATTTGTACATTTGTAAATGTCCAGAAAGAAATATGTTGAAATTCTATTCTGAATTATTTAGTCCAAATAAACTCTTTTGAGTTAATACATTTTTCTGAAAATTACTTTCTAAAATACATGTGCTTGAAGATGAGCTATTGACCTCTGTGAACTCAATGTCGAAACTGCTATTAACTATATTGACACTGGAGTTTTTACCGAGTCATCCAGCTGTCCCACTATCTGTTAATTTACTGGTTGCTTTGTTCCGTATATTTTTATCTGTAATTTAGTTTAAGAAACTTGGTATGCACGAGGAGTTCAAGAGTTTGCATACCTGGTTTCTACTTTTCAGGGCAAATAACCTGTATCATTGCTGTCATATCATCAGTCTTAAGAGAGTGTTTGCCCAGTCAAAGTAAAATAGGGAAGGAGTAGAAGGAAGTACTCATGAGCAATGCATTTCACATACTTCAGGCTTAGTTCTTGCAATATCTGTCCAAATTAACTTGGGATTAATTTGCTTTATTTTCCTGTTCTTTTTTTTTTTTTTTTTCCAGAGAAGGCTGTCAAAATACTTTTTCCCTTGCTCTCTACTAAACCAATCCAGCTCTCATGTTGAGTCCAGACATCTGTTTCTTTGAAATAGTCCCTGATGTTTATATCATGAAATACTAAAGATCTTCCCCCTATTGTAGGGAAAGTGTAAGTATATTGACTGTTTCTTAGTGTGTACCCATAGAGTCAAAACAGACTGGTATATACTGGGTGACATACTTGTACTTCATTGCATCTGCTAGCATGCTGGCAAAAGGAAAATAATCTGAAGGGAAAATATAATATTGCATTCTAAATTTTCATTTCAAACATTATATGGAAATACTGTCATAAATATGTATCAAATGGGAAACAGGTCATCTGTAAGATGCAAGTAAACCTGAAGGTTTGAATGTATTGAATTACCCTGTAATAGAAAATGCAGGTAAATATAATAACAGGTATTAATTCAGAAAGTTAATAAGTCATCCAAATCTTAAACCTTTTGAGAAGAGTTTGAAAAAGCTTACAAAAGAGCTCCTGTAAAGCAGAACAAAAATAAAAATAGATACTGTAGTTGCCGGATAAAAATAGTGTAGATTTAATGCCTTCTTCAAACAGATGGCCCTAAAAACTTGAGATGACAAATTATGATTTGTTCAGCCCAAAAAGAAGTCTTTCCAAAGGCTCTGTGAATTGTGGTAACACTGTTAGCGATGACCTTGAGATGGGTTTAGATATCTTTAAATGAAAACTTCCCTTTTTGTGAATTGAAAACAAGTATTAAGAGCAAAATAAAACAGGGAAAACATAATTAAATATTAGAATTCTGGATAACATAAGAATTTAGC
The DNA here is from genome assembly GCF_036013475.1 of Columba livia. NCBI lineage: Eukaryota > Metazoa > Chordata > Aves > Columbiformes > Columbidae > Columba > Columba livia. The sequence goes on along the minus strand of NC_088605.1, from coordinate 5,667,495 downwards.
TAAGATTTAATTTCTTGTACAGTGAACAAACTAGAAATAGTGGCAGGAGAAACAGAAGAAATCTTGTATTCGATGCATTTTACTAATTTCAATGTAGCGTCTACAATCATGACCAGATGGTCACCTGAAGATTCACCAATTTGCACAGGCAACAGTCCCTAAGAAGTTCGTTTCCATCAGACAGGGCCTTTAAATTTATTTTTTGCTGATGTGACACTTCTGTTACAGATATGGAGGCAGAGGAGGGAATGACACACCCATCCATATTTATTTTTATTTTTGGTTATTGCTGTACTTAAAAGTGCAAACCATTTTCTGGATGTAAAGAAAGATATATAAACCACTTCTTTAGATTTTGCAAGCAAAACCATCTGTTAATCAGCTACTAGATAGAAATATTGACCAGTAAAGTACTTAATATTTCCTAGCACGTTTTCTTTGCTGAAGGCCACACCTTGTTCACAGATGCAAACAGAACACTGAAAGGAAACGGCATCTCCCAAAGAAACTGTAAGAATTATGTTTGTGGTTTACTTCTACGTTGGTCCAGCCCTATTCTGCTGCAAGCGAGGTTGATATAATAGCTGTATGGGACTGGAATAATTGAGTGATGAAGTTAGCCTGTTACCTGCAACTTAATAAGTAAAGAAAATACTTTCAGGTGTCTCTTTTATATAAAAAACCACAGTTACTTGCATTATTAACCTCTGCCACATATGGATTTTCTTACCTTCACTGTTTTAAATTAAATAAGCTGCGGTAATAGTTGTATATATAAACAGCTTAATGTTTCTATAGCAACTATCTTTTTGCAAAAAGCTTTACAAGCATTAATTATTATTAATCATATTTATTATTCTTGTGCCTGAGGAATCAAACAATTTCATTGTGTCCAAAACTTAACAAATTAAATTATTGAGACTGTGCTAGGATGAGGGCCAGGAAATGTTTAACCATTCTATATGGATGCTCTGTATTATTCCTGAATTTTATATTTTTTGTGGGGGTGGTGGAATAGGAAAGAGTTTAATTAACTTGGATAATCATTTAGTTTCGGTCCTCCACTAGAAAACAAGGGTCACTTGCCCTCTTACTGTAATTCTCTGATAGTGTGTCACCTTAAGCAACTGAAAACACAGCAACATCTCTCCTTTTGCCCTCTATGAGCTCAGCATTGGTTTCTCTGTTTAGGTGGAATATAACAAAGGGATCAGCTGCTAAAATACATTACACAGGCCTGAATTTAATGCACACTGAAAAGACAAGGTAAAAGTAAAGTAAGGTAAATCAGATATAATAAATGGTCGTGTGAGACCAGAGGAGGGACAGTTCTGGGACAAACCATAATTCTGCATAGGACACACAAAGTCCCAAGAAAATTGTTCCATATCCACTTATAATTTACCCTTCATTGGTTGTAATATTTGACTCTGCTTTCTGAGTCATACCCAGTAAATAACATGATGTCCTTTTCCTATGTGTTCACACCACTAAGTGGAATGAAAAAGATATCATGGTAGAAAATGAATTACCAGTGACATAAAATGTGTGCTATACTATAGTAAAGATGTGCCTTTTCTTGTTCACTAAGCCGCAGCATTGCCCTGAAATCTAAATATTGGAAATTAAAAGCAGAGAAACTCTCTGGCAAAGTATACTTTGCTTTTTCTATTTTAGGAACACGCAGAGAAATAATTCTCATAAGCAACTGCTTGCTAGTGGCTGGCACCCAGCTGCCACAAAAAAATGGGAGACAATGTATTTTCAGAACATGCAAATGGCTGTACTAATGAGTCAGGCACAAGTTGTATCTTTGGATCTGTATCCTGTCTGATGGGGGTCAAAATCAGATGCCAAGGGAAAGGTGTAACAGGGAAATATGCGATATTGTCCTCACACTGTTAAATGTTTCAGTACAGGTGAGAACATTCTCTGGATCATTTACATTTCTTTCTGGTTAATGCTCAAGGAGGTCACAGTAGTAGTTTCAACACTAGTTCCTCAAAATCCTCTCACTAGTGCTTCAGTCAAATCTTTTATTAAAAGATATCCCCATGATCCATTTAAATGTGTTCTCAGTGTTGGCATCTGCAGAAAAGCAAGATTCCTGAGTAGAAACTGCTACATGACTGAGTGTTCAGTCTGAGATATGCTTTCTAATAGGGCAATTTGTTCTAACTGGCCTGAGATTAGTGCATTTTTTATTTATTTATTTTTTAATAAATGTATAGTCAAGTGTGGAGAGGAAATGGCACCCTTTCAGATGGTTTATTAGTGGTGGGTGAACTTGTACAGCCTAATTTCAAATCCACTCTAGCTTTACTGTCTAGCTCATGTTTTGTTTAATATAAACTGTAAAGAAAGGGACAGAAAGGTTGTGAGCTGAATCATGCCTGGTCACTAAGTCTGCTCACCTACGGGGGCAAGGAGAAGACACCGGTCAGCTCCCCGGAGTCCGCTGACGCCTGTATCTGCCCTGTGCCTGATGGTCAGGTAAAAAAGTAGCTGCTATGGCAGCCAAAATTCATCTGGTTATAAAATAAGGCGCTGATGGTCTGCTCTATTTGTCTTCAATCATATCACTGGGACAAAGTGGTAAAGTTCAGAGAAGAAAATGTGATCTGGAGGAACCAGAGAGAGTTTCATCACTAACATAAAAGGTGACTGAATTTCACCCCATTTTCTTTGCGGGACTCATGCCTGTATCTAGCAATTATGCAAATATAAAGCCTGGCACACAGGTTTCAGCTTCCTATTATTTGTACCTGAGTCTGAGACTGGCTAAGCAAAACCTGGACTCAAGACAGCAGTGGAATCTCTTTGTTTCCCTCCCCATGAATGGTGCTGCATTCCCTGAGACATATCATAGCGTTTGCTGTGCTTCATGCATTGCTCCTACTCTTCCAAGACCTGGGAAAAACTTTTGTTTGTGCCTGTGTATAACTATACAAACTCTGTTTGCCTAATTGCTCTGTTATTGGAGGATCTAGGGAGTTCTATCACAATCTAGGCAACTGGGGAAAGGACAGTTATTGTATTACACCTTAAGTTAGAAAAGTGACTAGTGAACATGCGTTATATATTTACCTTGTTTAATTCATGCATTAAATAAATATACAGAAATCACAGCCATCATAGCATGTAAAGTGATATTCCTTTGCATCAGCTAGATAGCTATGCTTCCTTTATCATCCAAGAGCCACCAGTATATTTGTATGGTTTTGTAAAGGGAAAATAAATTAGTAAGTGGAAGGTATATTGTCTGTGTTCCCTTGGGTTACTGGCAACACAGCTGGTGATCCTAAATGTGGTCATTCTCAGCTCCTCTGCTGACTCTCATATGTCACGGGTGGTATTATAAATTCTTCACATGGTGCAATTCATCATGTCCTTACTCAGAGCTTGTTAATCACTTGTCCATTTGCTGGCTGAGCTCCACTTGCTGTCAGACCATTGTCACTCATCAAACTCACAGACAGGAGAAACAGCAAGTGAAATTCAGCCAAATACAGGCAAAAGCACTACATGTAAGAAATCAAATGTGAAAAGACAAATGGAGGAATGTTGGCAGGCAACATAATTACAGAAAAAATGTGGCTGTTTAGGCAGAGGCACTGAAGTCTTAAAATTATCTTGGGTAGACAGCACTGTTATAACTCAAATCTTCTTCTACATGCAAAAATGAGGAACAGTTTTCATATAACAGTATCTTCCACTAGCACTCACTAGGTCTGCGCTCTCGTCGCCCTCCATGCAGTGTGGTATTTCTCATGTTACATGACCTGCGTGTTAGGCCATGTTGAGAGTTCTGCAGGGTGGAATTTCCATCTTAACTTTGTTTTCAGACCTTTGTTTCATACAGCCAGAACAAATAGCTCATTCCATTTCACATGGATTTTATTTATGTGCAATTCTGGCATTATTAGCTATGCCATGTTACCAGCTTAAAAAGAAACAAAAAGAACCAATAGCATAGACTGTGAGAGCCTGAGTTCTGAAAGGAAAACATATCCCCCAGCAGCAGCAAAAAAGCAGATTTTTTGCATGAAGAAATTGTTATAGGAATGGAAAATTCATCAAGGAAGATCTCTGATGTAAACATAGCTTGACCATTCTACAACCAGTTACAGGTATCGTGAAGCAAAATGGATCAGTGGAAGAAGAGGGTCATATTTATTTAATGGAGTTATTGTGGTTAGTACCATCAGGAGTCCTGTCCCCAGAAGATGAAATATTTAGTCTTCATATTAAAAGGTTGCATTTGTGTTCTTAGTATTGCATTTTTCCTCCTTTCGTTGCTCTACTCCCAGCATACAGGTGGCAAAGTTAGAAGCTGACTTGAATCCTGAATATGTAAAGGAGGAGCTGCAAAGCATTTGAAACTACTCTTGTGAGTGGTGTCAGGTCATTAATCAGCAAGCTAATCCCTTCCTGATAATTTGAAGATGATGTTTTATTTGCAAAAGAGTAATGTATCATAAAAAAGAAAAATGAAGAGACTATTTCAGGAGATGAGCAAAGCTAAATCAATTCTTGTTAAAACATTCCTGCATGACTTTAATGATTCTTATTTCAAGTTATTCTGTTGTTCCTACGTTCTACCTCAATTCACTGGCTTCTGGACAGCAATGCCTGCAATTATTATCTGTAGTAATATTTTCTTAAAGTTACAGAATAAGCAAGAATACTAAAATAGTAGAATCTAATCCACAGACTGTCAGTATTTTTTATTTTTTTTTCCAGGGTTTCATAAAATAGATTATTTGTCTCCATATACCTGCGGAAGATCTTAAGTTCTTAACAGATTCTTAACAGTTTTCTAGGACACTGAGGTTAATTTCCTGAAATAATAAAGGTTCCTTTAGCTCAAGTTTCTGCTAAGGATAGCAATTCCATCCTTTCTTACTGCAAGCACTGTTTTTTATTATTGTCATTGTTTCCAGTCAAGTGTAAGAATACGATCTTATGCAAAAATCCAGAAATGGGATGTCAGCATCTTTGATTCAGAGCGAGAATTTTCTGTTTTTTTTTTTATCAGTTACCAGTGGATCAGATCCCTGGTTGATGTAATTTGGCATTGTTCCATGGAAGCCATTGAAGCTAATCCAATTGTATCAGTTGAAGAACTGTTCATTTAGTACCCAAGTCTGAGAAATACCATTTAGTTACACCACTGGGATTTGAACACAGCATGCTCCAGAGCTAAAAGCAATAGCTTGGTCTAGAAAGTTAAACAGAAGCTATTCAACTGCAGCTATAAATGCACCCTTGTGAGATGTCATGGGGTACCTGAGTCACCCACATGGGTCTGGCAAATGTAGCAGATGTTCTACAACAGAGACCCACACAGTTTGGGAGCAGAAATTGGAGGTTACACATGATACCCTACAAATTCCAAACTGGCACGAGATTTCTATATGTGAGCAGATGAATAACGCCCTTAGTTTTTGTGAACTGGAGTTAGAAGCAGACCTGGGATATGCACAACACTTACTACTCCAGATACTACTGTTGGTCAGATAAGATCTTCTGACTACATTAGAGTTTGGTTGTTTTTCTTTAGCTTTAATTACCCTTTGTTCTACAGCTACTTGGGAGACTAGCTTAGACATAATATTATACAGGTAACATGAATGTCGCTACAATAGACAGAAAACTCCAATATCCAAAATACGTGATCACCAGCCTGTGTCACAGAGGATTTGCGGGCCAGAAATAACACATGGAGATGCTTTTTTCAGACCAAATTGCCCCTGGAGAGTCAAAACCCATTCTCTCATCACATTGGTGTGATTTGTGTCCTGTATTGCAATCAGTTCACTGATGTACTCTAAAATTATTAAAAAGTCCAAGGTAATAGAAATTAAATTTTTGAGTCTGCTAAATATAATTTCTGTTACTGCTATAGTTCCTCAACATCACAAACCAGTGTTTTTTTTCTCCATTTCAGTTATATTGTGGCAGTTTTTGTCTCTTACAAGATTCTTTTTCTTATACTTTTCTAGAGTTGCACTAGTTTAGAAAGTTTTGAGCAGAGGGTGTTTTATGGTCAGTCTTCAAATAAGGTTATTGTTTTCTTATTTAGACTTTGAGTGTAATGTTAAAAAGAAAATAGCATATATTTGGTCATTGTTAATAAAGATTTAGTTTTATGCATAGACAGTGTATCCAGCTATGCTTGAAGGAAAATCATAATAACACTGTCTCGTGTTCAGAAATAATAGAAAGATGAAAATGGGATTGAAGTAGAAACAATCAAGGAGAACAAATATCTTTCAATGTCTATATTCAGACAAAAAGTAATGAGTTCAGCTAACTGGCCTTCTTTAGGGTCTGTCCAGGTTTCTTTAGGGAGAAGTGATCCACTGACAAAATATCAATAACTACTAAATAAAGTGATGTGGTAAATATGGAGCAAGTTAACATCTCTGATGTGCAAGAGGCCATTACTTAAAAAACAAAGAAAGAAAACCCCACATGTAATATATGCTTTCTGGCATTTTTCCATCCTTCAGGATTTTCAGTTAAGATTTTTGTTATGTCACTGATGTGCCGTAGAATTTCATAACGTTATTGGTCTAATGTCAGTTCAATGGCATAAGAAAGCTTTGGCATGACAACTTGAGTAGAGGGATTGTTAAATTCAAACTGATATGTTTGCCTTCCTGTCAAAACAGTGCATGGTCCTTCAGCTTAGCCAGCCACCTGCCTGACTGAACCAAGCTGATTTCAAAAGCCAATGCATCAATCAATATTTTTGGAAACAAGCTATATTGTTCCTTTGAGGCTTTTGATTTTTTTTTTTCCTTCCTGTCACACTCTCTTCAAACCAAAATATCAGTTTATGAAGATACTTATTTCACCTTAACATTGCCTTTGAGCACAGAAAGTGTGTGTTGGCAGTCTCAACCTGCAGCTCAACTCACCAGCAAATAAACTGAATAGCTAAAGCTGCTAGAAGAGATTTCATTTGCTTAGAGATTGCATTGTGTTTCTCTCCACTTCATCAGTTTCTAATAAATTAATCACATTTGCATGATATTTACTTGTGATCCTCTAGAACTGTTCTGCATGGCACATCCCTGTTATTTTTTAGTTTCTCTGTTATGCTCCCACCAAAATCTGTTTTCTGAGATGTGTTGGTTGGATTCTTCTATGCACTCTGCTTTTTTTTTGGGAAAGTGGCCTTTTAACCAATGTTGGAAAAAAGGTCCTGGTTTCTGCTGCCCATGCAGATATCAGATGTCAGATGCTCATATCTATTTTCAATGTCTGCTGCTGTATGGAATGCCAGAAGGTATCTATTATATCAACCTGCAATATGATGTGGGGCGCACAAGAGACTTGTACACACTTATGCAACAGCTATTTCCATCTCACATGGATGCCATGTGAGATTCCATAAAATATCTCAAATGGTGGTAGCTCTTAATCAATGGGCAGCCAAATCAAACCTAAATACTTAAGGCACAATTTCCTTCACTTTCTTTTGATATACTTTTCAGGATCAAAAACTTCTAAAATAGACAGTTAAATACAATGAATTGTTTCTTATTTTTCTCCACTGACTAGAAAGTAGTTTAAAATGAACTTCTCAGGAAGTAGGTGTCTGTTCTATAGGCTTTTATATTTGGTCAAGAAGAACCTAACCCCTCTTGTCAGGTGAGATTGCTTCTCACACGAGTTGTGTATGGGTGCGGGTAGTCAGATTTTGTTGTTGTTGTTATTAATCTCTTGTGTCAGCCAATAATGTGCTAGTTCCCATTTTTGTTTTTCTTTCAAGTGTCATCACAGAAAAATAAATACATAAATAAATTTCTTCATTTTGACATATTTTACTGACACATTTTAATTAGTATTTCAGAACGGTTTCGTCTGAAAATGCGTTGACATGCATTTTTAAAAGATGTCCAAAGAAGAGAAACTATTTAAATTCAATCGGAAAAAAAAAAAAGTGCGAACCTACTTTCCATTTACCAAGAATACAAAGAAAAAATCAACAGATTAGTATTTTGCTTAATTTTTCAAGGTGGCTAGTAAAAAAGTAATACTATACACCCTTGCCATATGCTGGAACATCAAGAGAAACTGTTCTTTCTGAGCTCCTCTATAGCTCAGAACAATCTCTTTGATACAGTCTGCTTTGTTACCTTTGGGTGTATTTCTTTCACTAAGGCATCCAAACTGTCTTTAAGAATGAGCTCACCTTGTTAAAAAGCCACACAAATAACTTTTCCAGAGAACAACCACCATATTTCAGGCTTGAGTCCATTTACTCTTTGGAGCGCAGAAAACAGCTACCAGACTCATCAGCAGTTGAGTTTACGATTCTTTCTTTATCTGAAACTCCACCTGGCAGGTCTTCTTGTGTCTAATAACGTGGCTGAGCTTCAGGTTTTCCTTCTAACTTGCTGTCAAAGTGTTCCAGAAATTCAGGGGTAGAAAAAATTCCATACTTCCAGGGAAACTGGCTAAAAACCTTCATTATATTAAATGGAGGCATGAAAATGGCATTAAACATTTGAGGCTTGGGGTTTGTCTTATTTTAAGTGTTTTGTTAACAACTCAAGATGAGTGGGAAGAAAATGCCTAGTTCTGGGCAGCAATAATTTTGAATATATACAAGGCCAATGCAGGAACCAGTTCTAACAAGAGGCTTCACAGGACTAGATCACCCTGTGCCAGCTGTTCCCTGCTAACTGTGGGCATGCAGGAGATATGAGAAAACAATAAGCCACCTTGCATACCTCATAGAGTAAGACTGAATATTAATGTCTACCAAGGAGTAGCTGGCACGGTAAGTAGTTCCTCTGTCAAAGAGGCTGCTGCTGTCTGCTCCCACTTGTGCTCCCACATTGGTCCAAGACAGTCACTTCCACTTCTGGGTGGGAAAGAAGGTGGCAACTTGGATGATAACTGAGAGGTTATGTAGCAGTAAAGCTAGACACTGGCATTGTGGGGTTTGTGATACAACTAGGCAAAAATCTGGGTGAATTTTTGAAAAGGAGTAACTCTTCTCTATACTCGCAGCAGCCTTCAACTTCCAAAGCTGTAAATTGAAGTTTCCAAGACTTATTTTTGAGGAAATGCTTGCCAGACTGCCAGAATTTAGACTTGCATCCAGCACCACCTAATCTCTCCTGCATGAGAATCAGAAAAGTTTATATTTTAGCAAGATATAAGTTGTAGTTCTGATTGAAAGAGATCTCACTGTTATTTATAACATTAAACCCCTAGAACAAAAATAGACCAAATAAATTGCTTATATTAACTCAATAAATAACTTATACAAAACCCTTTTGATGGATTTTATAAGATCCTTTCCTCAATTTCTAATTCTAAAATTAGAACTACATGTATTTGTATTCTTTTATTTTTTTCTTGTCTTCTTCCCCAGTCATTCCCTGTTTTCAGAACATATTTTCTAAAGGCTTATGTTTACAGGAACTTTTAAAGAATATAGCTCGTCCAAGAAAACAAAGTTTAGGTGAATTCTGCTACAAAGTCCCTCTGCATGTGGCTGTAGTCTTAGTGGCAGTAAAATAAAAAACAAAAGGAGATAACATCAATTAGAAATGTAATTAAAAATCTTGAGACAATAGTCAGACTTCAGTTTTCAAACAGAACCAACTATTATAAAGTACAAAAATCAGTAGAGCAGACATGAGTGTGTATATTTGGGAAAACAAAACCAAACAAACAAAACACAAAACCAAAAAATGAGCAAAAAAACGCAGTGCAAACCAAAACCAAAACCAAACAACAGTCACTGGAATAAAGAGGGCCAGTGTCAAAATAAGAGGGAAAGAAAGGGGCAGATGGACGGTGTTTCCCAAGAAAACATGAAGTTTTAATTTACTGTGCAGGAGGATTGTTTCACCCAAGAGATGGGACAAAATAAACCTGAGGCATAGGAGGCCCTGTATTTTGTATAACTAGCACAGCTGAATAGGAGTTTTCCTAAGCCAGCAGCATGAAGCCCTTTCTGTTTTAGGAGCTCTGGGAAGCAGGTCCCATGACTATCAGAAATGACCAGGACTGGAACACGTTGATAGAGAAGGTGTCTGAAAGAGTGATGCAAAGTGGCAGGGACTTTGTGGTCAAGGCTGAGTGGGCAGAATTCTGGAGAGAGAAGGATGATTTCCTGGCAAGTGAAGAAAGCTGTATGCCATACCAGAAGACTGGGCAGAAGCAACAGGAAGGAGAATGGCTGGAGGAAGGTTCAGGAGGAGCTTCAGGCTGTGGTCTCGGTAGCTCAGTCCAGCCACCTCCACTACAGCCTAGTCCACAACCCAAACCCTGGCAGTCAGAGGTTTTGCTCTCTCTACTTCTTGCATGATCTTGTTCTGAGCAGTAGATCCTTGCCTGAGACACCTTTCCCAATAAACATGTTGTTGCAGATAATTTGTAGAAAATTATGTGACCCATAACATCTCAGCCTTAAAATAATTTACATTGCCATTCTAATAGCAAAATGGAAATGATCGCATCTAGTCAGATCAAAGATCCACCAAGTCCACTGTCCTGCCTCTGTCAGTAGACAGAAGTGGATACACAGGAAAAGCAAATCCCTTCATGTGGTGAGACAAGAGCAAAAAAGGGTTTAATTCAGTTGCCCACACATAGATATGCATTGTTTTTTAAGATTTCTGCCACTACAGAAAGCACAGGCCTGTGAGAGCATGGCTCTGGATCATATCATCCCTGAAGATATCTGACATACTCCATAGCAACTCAGACACTGTAGGTACCTATGTATGGCAACTGAACTGAGACACCAAGCCTTTTAACCCGGTTGACGAGATCTTCACTGACTGCAGCTGGTTCAGATGTAGACCTCCACAGAGTATAAGAACCAAGTCACATCAGTTGAGACCCATGTCTGTGTTAACATTTTATTCTCTGCTTCTTAGTATTATCAAGGGGTTTCTGTCTCATGCAGAAGCTGCAGTGCCATTTCTTATGCCAGCGAACCTCACGAGTTGTCATACACTCTGACACAATTGAGTTGGTGTAACTTAATGAGTTACGACTCATCAGCTGGACTGCGGTAATTGGCTGAGTGCATGCTCTTAGCACAGAGAAAACAAATAAAAAGCATTAGCCTAGAAGTTAGTGACAGAGGTTTAAGCTTCCATGTCTTATTTTGCATTTGTGAAAGAACAAAAACCCGCAGAAAGCTGAGCTAATACAGGTCACTTGATGAGCAGCCGCTCATTAAGCCACAGTAGCTCACTGTTACATCTGAACCATAGCTCACACTTTCAGGGGAGTACATTCATTTAACTCTTTAAAATGAATGAATCTTCAAAATTTTATACACAATGAGGGTCTGACCCTCTCCATCTGCCTGATGCAGAGAATGTCTCCTTGTGCACTGTACTCTCAGGAATAAAGAAATTATTTACGTATCTGCAGAAATAGAGCTTTGGAGCACATTTTTGAAAGAAAAAGGTCAATTTCCTTGGATGGTTCATAAAAATATTAGAGTTACATTTAAAAAAACCCTTCAAAGTTAAATGAGGATATTTCCCTCTAATTCTTTCCATGTAAATGTGATGAGCTTTGGTAAACCAAACATGTTTAAAGCAAGTTCTGCCTTTCACTGATCACTATTCATTTTAATCTTCTTTCTATCACCCTCGCCTTTGTAACTGTTTCAGGTCAAGCTGATAGCAAAAACTTCTGGGGTCTCTCATTTCCAGGGGTCTGACCATTACTTGCCATTTTCTCCTAAGAAGCTTGGAGAAGATCAGTGCTGTGAAAGCCACCCAGAGGATGGAAAGGCCGCCTATGAGGCTGTTCAAAGGGTAAGGAGAAGTGCTCCTGAAAAGTGGAAAATAACACATGAAAATTACAACCTGTTCTTCTGAAATGGCACAATCAGAACTATATCGTTGAATGGTTTCCCAGACTGGAGTGCTGCTGCCATCCCATCCCACCCCAGCTGCTTCCAGGCTAATTCAGACACCCATCTGTGCAAACGGGCTGCAGCCAGGCTTTTGCAGAACCGTCCTTAATTTATTTGTGCTCACAGTCTCCTATTAATGCCATCGTCCCTTCCACAGCTTTTGAGGATGTGGCTCTCAGAGAGCCAGTCACTTCATTGCTTGGTAATGTCCATTTTCTCTACAGGACCAGCTCCCACTTGAAATTTGTGACAGATGAGGGTGTTTTTTTGTTTTTGTTTTTGGTGGTGGTTTTTTTGCAGCCAGCTTCTTTGCGTGGCCACATGCTGCTTTGCTATGTGCCAAAGCTGTGCATGGGCTGGAATGTGATGGAGCAGAGAGAACTGCCAGAGGAGCAGCCTCTCCTTTTAGTGCTCGCAGCAAAAGGGTTTAGAGCGCAATCGACTGTTAATAGGAAATGGCAACAGGAACAAGTGAATTCCTTACCAAGGGATCTTATATGGTCTTTATTATTAGAGAAAAACAGGAGTTGTTCCAGAACTCCCACAAATTAGAGATGATCTGCATTTCAGAAGTTTCCAGTTGTGAGTCTTATCAGATATACAGGAATTCAAAGGGCGTATTATGCTGCAAATTATCATTATTAATAATAATAAATATCTGTGGAAGTTTACTTGCTTCACATGTGATATGATAGTTTCATATGATGAGATCTGCAGGATATGCCTTGGTAGATGGTTCCTGTGATGTGCTCTGGCACTATCCTAATTACTGTGACCAATCCCAGATGCTTGTGACGAAAACCTAGTAAAAACTATGGAAACAAGCTAACCATGGGGAAATGTCCCTCCATCTACTTGTTAGGTAGAAATTTGCTTGCAACCTGGGAAGTGAGAGTTTACATTCCTTTTAAAATGCTTTAGACTCCTTATTCTAATCACTGACATTCATCTTTATCCAAATAAATGTTCAGTTTCTTCAGCTTAGCTTTGGGGATTCTAATGTTTTCAGGTTTCTTAGTGCAATATTTTAAAAGGTCAGGAGGAAAACAGAAGCTCAAAAGGTAATTATTTAAGGAATATTCTTACTCATGAACTATTGATTAAATTTTTTAAGATCATACAGATATTTTCTAATATTGATGATGTATACCATCTAGAAATCTGTTTATATAATAGCACAGCTGTATTAAAATAATTTTAAATCCTAGCTTATTTACAAAACATCACTTTGCAGATACCAGCAATGAGCACAGAAGAATGTACAACTTCAGGAGAAATACGCTGTTATATTTGGAAAATGGTAATGCATATATATTTTAAATGTATACTGGAAGTACATTTATTTTGATGAATTACTTCTAGATTTTGGGGTCTTCTGTGTGGGTGTGGAGATTATTTACATTTTTCAGCCACAACTTCTGAGTTATTGAGCACTGAGCATCTGGGTTTTTTTATTTTTTATGGAAATGTATATATGTATGTCTGTGTATGTGTACATAAATTTTCCATACAAAAATACAATTTTATTTTCCAGTCTTGTTGGAAAATACAAGTTTTGACCAGCACTAATAGGGTTAAGTTTTAGAAACAAAAGATTTCCCAGCTGTACCATGAAGTCAAAGACAAGAGAGTTATGATCCACATGGCATTATAAAATAGGTAAATAATCAGGTTGCTCTTGGTTAAGATTACAAAGGAATGAGTTGAAAAACCATCAATATGGAAACAAAGACTGAACATACAGCCAAGAGTTATTTCCTGGGTTGAATAGTTCAATAGACCAATATAATATGGAATGGAATATTCCAAATAGAACATCACACTCTTTTAAACATTAACTGTCAGTGCTTAACATGCTGTAATGTCTTTTAATGAGAAATGCATACAACAAAATGAACTTTTAAAATACACCAACTGTTGAGTGTAGTCCACCTCAGCCAGACTGACACAAGCTTTGATGAGTTATTTGGATATTATGTCAGTATGAAGCACTCAAACCACATATAGAGAAACTGATACTTGTTAAATTTAAGTGAATTGAAAATGCCAGTTTAAGTATTGAAATACCAAATCTGAACAAAGATGGGAAGAAATCCTTGGAAAGGATGGATCTTTCCCCCTATTGTAGTTGAAATGTGCAAAGGAAATAAACATAACACAGGGAAGTCTGGGTACACCCTGAGGTCCTGTATGCAGGATTATTGTAGAGCAGAAAAACAACAGCATTTCTTTAAGGAATCAGTATTTCCTTCACTATTGGCATCTGTCCCAAACCACACCTATACATCGTGCAAGTTTTATGTGGAGACATATATAGAAGCTGGGCTACGATGCTCAGTGATGCAAGATTCATGAGGTCAGAGAGAGAGGGAGGGAAAAAGCAGCTTGATTTTGTAGCCCAGTGATACAGTCACTCACCTGAGGGTTTAGTCTCTGTTCCTGACGTTGTTCACATGTTTTATTCAAAGACTGTTTAATTCAGTCCTGGTAACAGAGTTTGACATTGCTGTCTCCAGAAAGGGAGCACTAACCACAAGGTTCCAGAGTTACACTGTGTATTGTTTGGAAATCTTCTCTCTTTTCTCCTTTAATTTTGCATTTTCAGTAATGCTGTGGTACAGGAGGTATGAAATGTATCTTTGGACCAGCCTGATGCCTGTGCAAGCAACTGGAGCATCCTCCTTGCTGGGAGATGATGTTAATTCAATTATTTTCAGCCTCAAGGAAATCCTCAACTCTCTCCTGGGATTTCTGAGCACTGTGCTGGCAGGGAGAGGTGTCGCCACTGTCCCTGCTGGGCTGTGAGAGGAAGGAAGGAGCAAGTCACTCCTGTGACAGTATCACTCCTCTTCCAAAAGCAGGTTTAGTTCCCTGAGAGTAGGAAAAGGACTCAGATTGGAAATGCTCATGTCAGTGCCACATGGATGTTAACTCAAAGCAATGATAAATCCTTGCTTAATCAGTATGTGTATTGATTAATATAGGTGCTAATTCTGCTCCTGGATGTTATGGATTTCATCACTCAATCCCAAATCTGTCTAACATGACACTGACCCCTCTGCACCGTTTTCCAGATATGCTCATATGCTTTTGACTCCTTGAAGTCAGAAGTATCAGTCTTCCTCTGGCATGAAATATTTTCAAATGTTGCACTAGAGGCCCATCCAGATACATTGTACCCCAACAGTCCTCACAAAGTGTCATGGAAGCAACCAAAACATATCGAACCAAACCAAAACTGTGGCTGGTGTTGTGCTGACATCCCCACTGACGTGAATCTGGTGTGCAGAAGCATTGCAGATGATACTTCACAGACGAGCACAATCCCGAATAATGCAGGCATGAGCCCACAATCTTCCTTTTAGCTTCCCAGCTGCCGGCTCAGCTGTCAGTAGAGTGGTGCTGCATGATTCAGTAGCAGGAGCACAGGGCTGGTTTAAAGCCTAGGTGCAATTCAACATGCATAAGCACACTGCAGTAAGGCAATTTATTCCCTTTCAGCTATTATAATTCTTGTTTTACCTTGTCTTCTTTTAAACAAACTTTATGTTCTTCATCTCAGAAACTCAAGGATGTACAAATTACCATTCAGTAATCAGCATTCTGAATTAGATTAGACAATAAGAACAACAAAAACAAATCTAGTTTAGGGAGTATAAAATCCAAACACATTTTAAGCAGTAACTACTTTACCGACTCTGTTAGCTCATTCCTTTACGAAAGGAAAAGTCACTTTCCAAATTGTTACAAAAATATCTCTCCTCTTATTTATTTCTCTGAGAACAAGTAGAACTACTGTTGGCAACACTAAGCTGCAACGGAACTGTTCAGCTTGTTTACCCTGTATACTCCAGCCCTGAAGGCATTCAGGTTATAAGATTTTTAGTCAGAGGAAAACTTAGCTGAGATAAATCTACCTGGCTCCACTGACTTCTGGTGATGTGGATGCAGCTGAATCACACACAGTGGTTGAGCAGGACCCAGATACTGTTAAATGACACATGACATTGACTTCTCTAAAAGATCAAGGACTTTTCTTTTGTTCTGGAAGGAAACTCAGACTCCAGATTCTGGCAAAAAAAAGAAAGTGGGAAGAAATAAGAAAACTCTTAAAAAAGAAATTAAACAAATAAATGGAAAATCAGCTTTTTAAATTTTACTGTTAAGGGAAGTAATACCCTCTGAGGGATGAAAGGTAGAATGTAACTATTGGGAAATGACTTTAGGAAGGAAGTTTTGTTTTGTTTTGTTTTGTTATGTTTTTAAAGCTGGATTAATGAGATAGCCTGTAAAACCACTGTCTTTGCTATATCAACTCTGCAGACCCCATAAAGGGATTGACTGTCTGAGGCTGACATTCAGGCAATTCACACTTCTTCTAAATGCATTTTCAAAGCAAGTTATAAAACAGTGGGACAATATTTTTAAAGTTTAGCGACTGTGTTTTTTGAGAAACATCTTATTTAACATATTGTCCTGTGAAGGACAATTAAGAAAGCTTTTTAAAATATATTAGTGGCAAAAGGCAAACTGGAAATAACATTGGCCCATTACTTGATGAGCGTGGTCACCTTATTAACAGGGACATAGACAAAGCCGAGATGTTTAATGCTTTCTTCGCCTTGGTCTTCAACACCGGTGATGGACTTGGAGGCCCCCATGAGCCTGGGCTGGAAAACCATGACTGTGAGAACAATAAACTCCCAGTCAAACTGGAACTTGTATGAGATTTGCTATCTAGCTGGATC
This sequence comes from Columba livia, assembly GCF_036013475.1. Classification (NCBI taxonomy): domain Eukaryota; kingdom Metazoa; phylum Chordata; class Aves; order Columbiformes; family Columbidae; genus Columba; species Columba livia. Next base: position 5,650,836 of record NC_088605.1, on the reverse strand, counting down.
CCTGCAAGTTTATGGGGCCCGGTGGGATTCATCCAAGGGTGTTTAAAGAGCTGTCTGATGTCACAGGGAGACCTCCATGATTTTTCAATGCGGGTTCCACAGGGATCCATCTTAGGGCCAGCGCTCTTCAATGTCTTTATAAATGACTTAGACTCAGGTCTGGAGGGCTTGCTTATTAAGTTCACCGGTGACACAAAATTGGGAGGAGCTGTTGACGCTCTCGAGGGCAGAAAGACCCTGCAGGGGAGTCTGAACAAATTGGAGAACTGGGCAATCACCAACCACATGAAGTTCAACAACGACAAGAGCTGGATTTTGCACCTGGGACATGTCAACCCTGGCTGTACATACAGACTGGGGGGTGAGATGCTGGAAAGCAGCTCCACAGAGAAGAGTTGTGGTCGATGGCAAGTTGAACATGACCCAACAGTGCCAAGAGGACCAACCGTGTCCATTAAGACCATAATAAATATTTATGCACTGAAGCTAAACAAATTTTAAGTAACTTCATTGAAATATGTGGATAGAAGGAATCTTCACTGGTCAGCTAATCATTCCTGCTGTTCCACCTAAAAGGTATTTATTTGTCTGAAGTCCTGAACTGATCTTTAAAAGTTAATTAACATTTTCCTCAATCTTTACATTTTTTGCATAATTTAATCAGGTTAAGTTGTTTAACGGAAGTATTATTTGGACCCTTTTAACAAAGCTCCTTCAAGACGATGAAAAGAATAATGAAGATGTGTGCATACATCCATACAAATACGTATTTCTCTAGTAAGTCATATTTTTTAAATTCATAAACCATAAAAATAAAAAAGTCTAGCTGAAAAGATGACTTAGAAAGATCTCCTGTACAGCTGTTGACATGCAATTTTTCCTACTTTTATTAGAAGATTCTACCTTTTAGTTGTTCAGTATTTGAAAAACAAACAACAAAACCCCAACATTGTCTTTGTTTAAATGTTGATATTTTACTTGACTTGGTTTTCCATGTTTAGAAGGAAAGTGCCTTAGTCTGAAGTGGACACTGGTTTAACAACTAGAAATAGTTTAATCTGGGAGAAAAAAGGGTCAAGGAACCTGTCACTTCCCCACATCATTACTGATGCTTCATGCGGTGTGGGCTCTGTGTTACGTGACAGATATGCCATGTTTCCTCCTCTCCTCCACATGGCACTTTTACACTTTTCTGGTATTTTCATGCTGCATTACAAAAGTCTGAAAGAAAGTAATCCTTTCTTGGAGTTGTTTTGCCTGGTCAATATTGTCTTTTTTTCTTTTTTTTTCTTTTCAGTTTGGTGGTTTTTCTCCTTATTCTGCATATTTTTCCTCTGTCTGAAGGAAGGTCTTTGCCTTCCAGTGAAGGCAGCATCCAGGTATGCAGCAAAACACAACTTTAACCCTCAAGTGTATTGGAATATAATTCAAACCAGGACACATTTTCTTCTCAAATCCTCTTTCTCACACAAGGAGGGATATCAGGGCAGATTTCCACAACAGGACTGTTTTCCCTAGTCCTCCTTTCCAGCCCTTGGGACTCCCTCAGTCTGGCATCTCCTTCTTTTCTCATCTTTCTGTCAGGTACCCTCCAACTTCTCGTATCTTCCCTAAGGCTTTTGCCTCTTCACAAAAAATGTTTTTCACAATTTGATGTATGTGCTACATTGTTTAATTTTAGCTATATATTACCAAAAAGCCCAGACTAGAATTTACTTAGGGTAATATTTCTGCCTGTACATGGTACTTTATGGTGCCATCCTCCATTACCAGTTATCGTGAACAATAATGTAAATTATTATTAGATTGGTGCAAAAGTAATTGCGGTTTCGGACTGTGAAATTTAAATCATTATAACTAGGCTCAAACATATCTTTAGTAATCAAAATAGGAGCCATTTCAATCAACACATTTTTTCCCAACAATTAATAACTTTTTTATTCCTGTAGCATAAATATCTGTGCTTCAGAATTCAATGAACTCTTGGAAAGTATTTTCTGCATCCTGCTCTTGTGGAAGCATTTGCCCTTCAAAAAGTTGTCGATATGCTTGAAAAGTGGTAGTCAGTTGGTGAGAGCTCAGGTGAATATGGCAGATGAGACAAAACTTGGCAGCCAAATTAGTTCAATTTTTGAAGCGTTGGTTCTTTGATGTGCAGTCAGGCATTGTCATGGAGAAGAATTGGGCCCTTTCTGTTGACCAGTGCTGGTTGCGGCATTGCAGTTTTTGGTGCATCTCATAGATTTGTCAAGCATAATTCTCAGATGTCATAGTTTCACTGGGATTCAGAAAGCTGTAGTGGATCAGACCAGCAGCAGACCACCAAACAGTGACCAGCACCTTTGGTTTTGTTGCAAATTTGGCTTTGGGAAATGCTCGGGAGGTCCTTTGGTCCAACCACTGCACTGATCGTCACCAGTTGTTGTATAAAATCCACTTTTTGTCACAGGTCACAATTCATTTGAGAAATGGTTCATTGTTGATGCATCAAATAAGAGAAGATGACACTTCAAAATGAAAATTTTTAAAAATTTTTGGTCAGCTCATGAGGCACCTACTTATGGAGCTTTTTCACCTTTCCAATTTGCTTCAAATGCTGAACAGCCATAGAATGGTTGACATTTGCTTCTTTGGCAACTTTTTGTGTAGTTGTAAGAGGATCAGCTTAAATGATTACTCTCAATTGGTCGTTGTCAGCTTCTCATGGCTGACCACTACTCTCCTTATCTTCAAGGCTCTCATCTCCTTTGTGAAACTTCTTGAACGACCACTGAACTGCACTGTTTCTGGGCCATATGCATTGTTGTTGCATTGTTGTTGCAGGGCCATATGCATATGCATGTTGCAGGTTGTCTCCAGTGCATTACAACCGATTTTGAACTCAAATAAGACAATGACTCAAATTTGCTTTTTGTCTAACATCATTTCCATAGCATAAAATAAATGTAAAGTAAAAAGCAAGTAATAAGTCAGTAGCAAAAAAGTATAAAGTGAGAAAAGTGCATTAAAATTATGTATAACCACACTTATTCAAGAATGCATATCAATGTCAAATGGCAAATTTCAACAATGCAAAAACTGCAATTCCTTTTGCACCAACCTAATAGTAACAGCAATGCTATTATCTCTCATTTTGCTCTGTTTCTATATCACCACATTGCTTTTTGCTTTATTCACTGTTACGACAGCCCATCTCCTTGTTTAAGACTTTCTATTCTCTCTTCTCATTCATCATGATTTAGCACTAGTTATTTTAAATATATATTCTCAAACAAACTATCTATCCAGATGGAGTTGTCATCCCCATTTAATTTTCATTTCAGAGAAGTGTCGCTGTCAGTCATACTCTGGGTCAGCTCTAATACACTGAAAATGACAACTACAACAAGCAAAGCTGTCATGATCCAGCAGAGACACCATCAATGATCCAATTTTAAAAACCAGAAAGAATGTAATGGGCAGAAGGAATGTGGCAAATAAGGAGTCTCTAGACTTTATATTCACTGTAAGGAAGTAAACTAATTAAAGCAGCAAACATACCTGAAAAGGAAGAAATCACTTTGGACACCTTGGCTAACAGTACAGTCTTATTCTATATACACTGTAAATGTTAAGAAATGAATTGGTATTTTGAAGTATGGCAGCAGAGAATTAGAATTGAAAAAGAGGGGAATAACATCAATATTATGCAATTACTGTGTGTCAGTGGTGGGAAAACCAGAGTCTGCAGAGAGTTGGGGAAGCCAAACTACACAAATGCAAAAAGTTTACAGATGTAATTTAATGCCTGTGGAAAGCTGAAAGTTGAAAGACACATATACCAGGGGCACACTTCAACACACAAAACCAGAAGAGTAATGGTTCTCTATAAACGATGAATAGAAAACAGGAAATAATGGAAGAAGAAATGTAAAGATCAATAGCTGATGGGAACATAATTTCCTCCAAACTTAATGATGTAATGTTTTCCTAAAGAATTTCTGTGTTGTTCATAGGGAACACAGAGGGTCCCCCCTATCCTTGCATCCATATGTCTGTTCATTTCCATTCTTTCATGACCATGAGCAGCACAAGTTTTTCTCTAAAAGGCAATTCATTCGAAGTCTACTGATCAATGTGGAAGTTCCTATTCACAACTTTTAAGGATTAAGCAGAAATGTTAGTTACTAGTGAATTCTTCCTTTTACTGGTATGTCAGAATATGTTGTCAAGAATTACCTAAAACTGTTTTTGTTGGTTTAGACACAGATTTCTCAGATGATCTTTAAAGTGATGCTAAACTGCAGCCATGAATATAGGATGTGGTTTAAAACTGAATCCACTTCTGTCACACATAGGAATGGAGATCTTCTCAAGTACTGGCACCAGAAGCAAAATAATAATTTTGGTTTTCCATCAGAAAAGAGATATCTGAATGAAAAGGCATTGCAGAAATAAATACAGGCACACACACATATATATATATATATATACAGGCATATATACACAAATATATATATATATATATGAACCTGAAAATGCCTTAAAATAACTGCTGGGATTTGGACGTTCAAATTCCATTATGATATTTTCCATCTGGAAGCTTTGATTCACCTGTCCTAAATATCCAGAGTCAAAAGGACAAGCACAGATTTTATTTCTGGCCTTCTCCTTGACAGACCACAAAGCTAAAGGTTGGTCAGAAATTTAATACAAACCCCGGTTGTTGGAAAAAATAGTCATTCAAAGAAATGGAAAAATCTTTAACAGTAAGAGATCTTAACAAACTAACCACCTAACATTAAGGAGCAAATTTTTGTGTGCCCAGAAATCATGGTTTCATGTAAGTACTTTTCACATATTCATATTGTAAGAGACATTGAATCTGCTGTCAATTCCATAAACGGTCTTGTATAAAGTCAATGAAAATATTTGTCAAAAATCAATATTTCAAAGTAAGATTAATTTTTGACATTTTTCTTTTCTTATGAATCAAAAAGATTTTTAAAACTTTATTTACTCTTATTTGTAAATGAGAAAGAAAAATTGGGGAAATGAAGATGCAGGAGCAAACAAACAAACAAACAAACTGACATCAGGCTAAGTGGGAAAAATATACAAACATTATCAAAACCAAGTATGTTGAAGCTGTGAAAATATTTTTTTTTTTTTTTATTTGGTTGTTGGTTTTTTTTGTGTGTGTGTGTTTTGGTTTTGTTTTTTTAAATAACTTTTTAAACTTAACTTTTAATTAGCTGATGTCATTTCTTAAACTTGGGAGTTTTATACAAGACCTGTATGAAACCCAGGGCCATGGTTTGAATTACCCTGAGTGCTTGAGTCTCCTTACCTGCAGGATTACTTGGCTTGTTCCCAGTAAGAGCTGAAGATTGAGCCAACGGGTGGACTCCACAGATGACCAGGGAGTCTGGGCATGGGCATGGGCTCAAGCTGAGCTAAAGTGACAGTGCCAGTATAACCTCTTTCATCCAACGTTAAGATAGATAGCCCAATTTTTCCAGCACTATGTGTTGGCACATTTCATTGGCACGTAAAAGAATGTGGTGAAATACTTTAGATAAAATTCTGGCCTAGGCACAAGCAAATATGATAATAAAATATCCTGAGACAGATTAAAAGTGAAAAGTCTGGGTTTAGAATCCAAGAAAGGAGATGAAATGGATGTAGTGTTAAACGTAAGGATTAATTTGCATGTATTCACCTAGGGATGCACACGAAATCCAAATCAGAATTCTTTAAGAGTTTATGCTTTGCTTTAAGGTAAAGATAGCTGAATAAGGTTAGGAGACCAGACTTCCACGACTACTATTTGAAAAAACACTATGTGGTAGGAGTTTTCCCCTTAAATAAAAACTTTACAGAGAAATCATATAGAATGATCCCTATAATGAAACTGAGAAAGAGGGAAGTCTCAACAGGGGCAATGTAAAACCTGGTACAAAGCAAACCCCATGAGAACAGCAACAGCAGTTATCCCCAAAGGACTGAAATTTAGCAAGCAAACAAGATATCCTATTCTGAAGACGACAGAAGGGAAAGCCTGAAGAACTTGGATTTCATATTGTGTTGTGGCAGCATCAGAAACATTTTGATTTTATTCATTTTTTTTACCCTTTAAGGTTCTTTTTCTTTTTTCTTAGACAATACTCTCCACCGGTTTTGTAATGTATCTTTATGTTTTCTCATTCTTCTTTATGAATTAAGTGAGTGTTAGTCAACATTTTATTTTCCAGCAACAATTTTTGCGTATTTGAGAAAGTTTATTTCTGATCCATAATACCCAGAACAGTCTTAAAATTGTAAAACATGAGTGGATTAAGACTAAAGGCAAAGCAACTTGGAAAAATCACACCTTTAGGTCTAGGTCCTGAGTTTATAAAAATAAGATAGCTTCATTTATATCCTTTGAGGCACTGAGGTATTTTATTTGGACATGTCTCCCATATTCTATAGGTGAGCTTCAAAGGTTAGGTCAATGCTGATTTTCATATTGGCAAATCAGATGTTACTTCAGCCTTAATTCTAATTTATATTACTTCAAAATGAAAAGAAGGAGCATGTCAAGGAAATCAGTGAGGGCTTAAAAGAGACTAGAAGGGGATTCCTCTTGCCCACCCTTATACCCGCTTACACACACTTTCTGTCAGACAAATAGCTTCTTCACATTTATATGTTTTATAAATTTATCTTGTGATTTTTGATCCACTGACCAATTACCTTAACATAAAGTCTAAAAGGATGAATATATTCCTGTTGAGACATTTCAGAAAAATAAATAGCTTAAATAATATATTTTAAATAGGCTCACACAAATCTCTTCCTGCTGAAGCTATAAAAGGTCACAGTAAACATCAATACCAGTATTGGCCAGGTGTACTCAGCAGCTGAAAATCAGGCCTCTGGAAACACCATTATGGCAAACGCTCCCAAATGAAGCATTTATCAGGGAAATGCCTTTTCTTAATAGGAAAAACAAAACCACCGTCGCCACCACCAACAACAAAAAACCCCCCAAAAACCCACTTCTGAAGCATTACTGCATACCTATGCTAATGAAATAAATTCTTCCTTTAGTAACACACTAAAATTCAAGGCTGACTGATAAAGTTAATGTAATAAATATGGATGTGGGAAGGGAAGAAGAGAGACATGGAGGGTGGAGGGAGAACAGATAAACAAAATTCAATTTCACAAACACATACATATATTGGCATATACATATATATACCAAACATAAATAGAAAATTGAATGAGTTTTGCATTTTGTTGAGACTATTGAAGAAAAGTCTCAACTGTGTTAACCATAAAAAATAAAGAGGAGGGAATTTTAGACATTTTAATGTTGCTGTGTCTGTGTGAGCGACAGGTCACACAATACCACCTGCTGAAAACATCATTACTGCAGGGCTTTTGTACCTAAAGGACTAATCCAACCAGTATTTACAGTCACAAAATCTAAATGGAATAAAACTGTGATTGAGAGTGCTCTCATTACAGTGAACTTGAACAGACTGAACAGAATAGATGAATCATGAAGGAAGGTTTGGTGGAATCAAAGAGGAAAATGCTCTATTTGATACCTCTCTGAGCATTTTGGCCTCAGCTACTCTGACTTGGGTAGTGTAGATGAATGGTAGATGACAATAAACCAATGGCTCCTTTCTCATACATAAGTAATAAAATTATCTCCTGTTATAGTGGTAATTACCACCATAATCAGTGTAATACATCCCTGATCTGTATTTCAGACACAGCCAGAGACAATATGATTACATAGAGGTTTTGGTTAGATTGATGTAGTTTACATTAGGTGCTCATATGCCCTGTTTGATCCTACATAGAAGTAGAACACCTATCTACGATGTTGCTTTTTCAGTCTTTGTAGTTGTAAGAGATGAAAAAGATCTACAAGATCTGATCCGGAAAATAATTGCAGTTGTAAAACCAAACAAATTTATGCACCTGACTACATGTATGCATCCAAGCAAATGAATGTAATGGGAGAAATAAGTTAATATTCTTCAAACAGTTGAATGTTTGCTTAGTTGTAATAAATATAACAGTAAATATCAAAGAGCCTAGAAGTGAGCTCATAATTGTATCTCTGATTATTTTTTAACTGTTTAGCCATTAACTCATTCTGTTTTTGTTTTACACCTCTCTAACTAGCTATCTCCCAAACAAACCACTTTAGGTCTTACAGAGGAATACAAATATAAGCCAGTCAATACTACATTGCCTTGAAGCTGTTCCCTGCTCCCATTTTGTTTATTAACACAGACATAATCAACAACAACAACAAAATAAGAATATCTTTATTTGGACGGATTTTTTTATTCTGTTACAAAAGGATGAGAAGTGTCACAAAGTATCTCTTCTTCTTCAACTGGTATAATTAACAACCCAATGAAATTCCTGAGCAGCAGCATTACAAAATACTTGCATCTTCTTTTACAGTTTTGATGTAATAAAACAAAATAAAATTTGCTAAAAAAAGAAAAATCACGGATAAAGTGCTTCTGGCTTCTCAGGGAGGATGGGAGATTGTTTTTATTGAGTTTGTAAAGAAACAATGTAAGAAAAGGCAATGAACTTAGGTAATCATGGTCTTTTCAAAGTGTGGTATTTACTGTTCATTTTAAATTGCCCTCGTCCTCCTGTCTACATCTCCCCCATAGATTCTGCTACATCATTTTCTTTTAGCTAGGTTTTTATTGGTCATAATAGAGAAGAATCCATTTAGAACATAATTATATGGGAAAAGCTTAAAAATCTTAATTTACCTTGTGCTTCTCTTCCAAGTTTATTCACTGAGATTTTACTAGCATTTTGACATGCATTGTTATGCGAGTTTCAAAGTAATGTTCCTCAACAAAAAAAAAATAATTACATGAATAGGTGTTTCTTCTCTGCAATCTGCTAGCTGGTCTTTCCAAAAAGAAAAGTAAACAAAATTAAATGGACAAAATTTATTTAAGTCATTCTTTTCCTTCTGACAAAGGCAAAAATTTTAGCATTTTTATGAAACATTTGAAATGCAGGGATTCTATAGGCCAAGAGAGATCTTTGTGCTAGGTGCTGCACAAAAATATAAGGTTGATATATATCTGCGTTAGTGTTTTTACTAGATACACCAGTAGGTGATCCTTATGGTCCCTTCCAACCTGAGGTTCTTAGGGACATGATTTAGAGTTGGACTTGACAGTGTGGGGTTAACACTTGGACTCAATGATCTTAAAGGTCCTTTTCAAGCAAAATGGTTGTATGATTCTATGGTTCCATGAAGTTCTAGTTGGGATTTTCCTTCAGCTCAGCATGAAAATTGTATTCTACCTCATAGTGTAATGACACGGTGATGGACAGTTTCTGTCTTATTGGCATCTAGCTGTATGGGAACTTGCAGGTGATCTTACCAATACAGGGGGAATACCCCAATTACAGAAGAATAATCTGTGAATATTTGCTTCTTACTTTAGTCTAGAGGTGAACAGAGAGCAGAAGCTCCATCTGTGCATAAAGGAATGTCATCAGAGCTATCATTGCAATTCTTCCCCTGTGCTAATGTGCAAAAGGCTTTTTGCTATAGTCATCAAGAATACAGTTGTAGCTCTCATGCCCCAATTAAAGTCTTGTTCACGGGCCATCTATTGCTTATTTCGGAGACTGAGTGAACTAGAGAGTGTGATTTCATATATTCTAAAGAAGTAGGACTCAGACCTCCCAGGGTGCATTAGGGGTTTATGTTTGTTGGTAGCACCAGCACATCTACATACCTATTGGGACTGCTGGCTGGAACACTCAAGTAATATCCTTACCTGCCTGTCTGGGAGATATAAATGTCTGGAGAAATTCTGCAATAAAAAGTCACAATGGAGGTTTTGGAATACTGGGCAGGAAATCTCCTGAAACAAATCACAGCTGACAGATTTCCGATACCCATTGCTCTGGTCAGGCCTAAAATAGCATCGTTGTGAAGTCCAAGTCCATCATTTGTCAAACACAGCATTTCCACAGTGCCTGGTGTGATGCAGTTCAGATTACAAAATCACTAGTGCCAATGTGAGCCAGAAGTTTGGTGCAGAACAGAAAATACTATGTGGGGGAACTGCTTGTGGTAGAGCACTATCCAACAAAAGTTCTCCAGCTACCTTTCAAAGAGCAACTGAAGTGAGACTCTGTCTTCATTTTAGCAAAATAATTGTAGGCTAAGATTCACACACCTACTGGGAACTGCTGAACAGAAAAGCAAAATCAAGTAATTTCTATCATACTGCTTGCTAAACCTCCTTTTCAAATACATATTTTTCTCTAGTTGGTGTAAACAAACCCTTGATTTTAGATAACTCAAGCACATGATTCTACTTCCAGACAAACTGGCATGCTTTCTTCATTAGAGATCTGTATTGGCATCTTTCTATGAATGTTCCAGAATATCATTCACAGAAACGTTAGAATATATATTGATAAAGAGAAGTGGAAGAGAAGGAGAATATGTTGTTGAATGAGTCACCACCATCCAAGAGAACAAGTAATGGGCTTCACTTCTGTTAAATGTGTTACAAGTGAGACAGAATGAAGGCTGCTCTTAGTTATGCATCAGCAGAAGATGAACTACTCAGTCTTGGCAGATATGGCATCCAAAATCCTGGTCTCACAGCCTACCATGGAAGGACTTTTGACATGAGACAAAATACACATCCAAACAAAGGAAAGTGCATCCAGCCTATCCTGTGGATCCAGCCATGAGCAGATATTTCACTTCTGTGTTGCACCGGCATTCAGCTCCTGGGACAGCAAAATTGCCCAGAGGCTTTTCTACATGTCCATGATGTGAGAAGAAATGGGTCCCAGAAACTCCCAGGCTATGGGATCTGCCAGGAAGTTGCTGGTTGGCCTGTGACAAACAGAACATCTGTAAACATCTAAAATAAAAGGAGAAAGGTGATTCTGCTGCAGTGAAGATGGAGTAGATGACCTGTCAGCCTGTCTTCTCTTATAAATTTAAATGAAAATGAGCTGCATTGCGGGTATGTAGCCAAGGATTTGCTTTATGCTTGTCTTTGTTATGAGCATGGGCATTCTCTCTTACGTGAAGTGCTTATTGCATTCTTCAGGGAGTCCTTTGAATAGAAAAAAAACAAAACAAAACAAAATAAAAACCACAAAACAATCAAACCACAAAAAAAGCCAAACCAACCAACCAAAAAACCCTCAACACACACACACACAAAAACCCTCAGAACACCATCACTACCACATTTGTATTTTTCATTATTGCAATACAAAGGAATCAGGCATTGTTTCGGAAAGCACTGAACATAAAGCCAATTGTAAAACATATTGGGACACTTTTCATAAAATTCATGGGAAAGAAAATGACATTTCCATAATCCAAGGACTTCTCCAAACCAAATGACAGAAAATGCATGTAGCATTTTTTTATTGTGATGCATCTGACTGTTGCACAGTTTGCTGTGAAAGGTACACCTATTTTTTGGAGAAGGGAAAATGTTAATGAGGTTTCAAAAAATGATGCATGAATTCCTTCGTTCATATTGTTTTGCCAGTCTCCTACTTAGTATTCAGTAGAAAATGGTTGTTTTCCACATCTCAAGGAATAAAGGTAAACAGCAATTGTTTCTCAAAGAGACATGAAGAAAATGTTTACAAAGAGACATGAAGAAAATGTTTACATACAATTTATTTGTAAGAAACAACAGCAACAACCTAATGCTAATGAAAAGACAGTCAGTTGTTTAAGGAGAGCCATTTCCATCTATAACACATTTTACAATGGTGACTCGTATAATAGGAATTCAGAGCTGACCTACACAGCTTATTTAAAATTGATTTCAGTTTAGCTAAAACTGTGAAGGTCCATATAAATCATGTCTTCCATGTTTTTGAAATTGATAAAAAAGTTTAATTAGCTATTTGTTCTCTAAATTTGTAATGATAACACCACTGGGATAGAAATGGGGGTTAGTGCCATCCGAAAATCAACATTCTAGCTGATGACATTTTAATAATGATCTACTATATTCATGCAAATCTTATCTGAGGACATTATTATAAATCTCTTAGCCAGACTTGCTTATGGTATGCATGTCAATTGTTTTCTGAAACACAAAATTAGAGGTGCAGGGTGGTATGGACATGATATATGTGCTAGGAAGACTGTTCAGATCAGAAAATTACTTTTCAAACAAAATTACATGTCCCTTATTTCATTGAGACCATGTAGGTGAACATCATTGCTCTTTTTCTATTGCCACACTTGAATTATGTTCAAATCGTGCTCTGAAGAATGCAAGGAATTATGTTACTTAAAAAATTCAGATTGTTATTACATAGATAAACTGAGTCACATAGAAAGTAGGTCAGAGAGAGAAATTCTAACAGCGATTGAGCTGCAAAGCCAGGAATTTCACTTGCTTCATTCTCCAGCCCCTGTTTTTTAATTATACAGGCCTTTGGAGATAAGGTGGAACATAGTAGACAGAAAAATATAATGACAAATGTACCACAGGGCAAGAAGCTGATATTAGCTGCTCCTTATGGCACTTACCAAGCACCAATGAACCACGAAGGAAAATGTTCTTGACAAAAGTAATATAAAAAAGTGGGTATAGATTGGCTGCCCAAAAGTGTGGACTCTGAGTCAAAAACTGAAAGAAACTGAGACAAAAAGTCATCCAGTCTTAATTCTATGTGAGTCCTTGGGACTAATGTCCCTCACTAATTAAGTCCATCTGGAATCCTGGAGCCAGCTGTTAAGAAGCATCGAGCACAGAGATTTAGGCCAGATAAACCTGGGCATCAGAAGGAGCGCTGTCCTGGGCCAGCAGTCCAGGAATCTGGCCTGACCTGGACTTAATTTTTTTGGCCAGCTAACACAATCAAATCTCATGAAAACGAGTGAACTGCAATAGCCATCAAGTTTTTAAACTGTTGAGAAAAAGTTACAAAATCATGGGAAGTAGCATAGGAAATAGTGTTTTGGGCTGAGACTTTTTTTAGAAAATTAAAATGTAACAAAACTACAAAAGCTCTTGTAAGGCAGCTGCTTACGTTAACATTCATAGAAGGTTTAATAGAGTTAAAAACAATGCAAACCATTTTAGTTATAGGTGGTGCATTCTGGTGGAACATTCGTTTTGCATTTTGAAACCCGACACTGCATTCAAGGCTGTGAGGTTACTAAAACATTGTTTTTCTGTTCCGTTATCGTTGCCAAATATTATGTGAATTTCCCATACTAGTGTAATTTCATGCACATTTAGGGCAGCATCTATGTGAAAATTAACCCATAATTTGTATGAAATATTATTGTAATAGCCATGCTGGAAATGGAGCATAAAATTATACTAATATGTACACATAGGCTACATTTGCTTATTTTCAAGGCCTTGTTTCAAGACTTTTGTTTTGCCTACCAGGTTGTTTTCAACAGGAATCTTTTTGAATCATTTAATAAAGATCTGGAGTCTTAATTTTGATCTGACAAAATTCAAATCACTATGACTCCATTACTTTTCTTGTATCAAAGGAAATGCCTTAATAAGCAGGACAAGACTATTAACTCTGGAGATGCAATTTAAAGTCAAATCTGGATTCATCAGTTTTGTCTGTGACATCTGCAAGCACCAGATTTTAAATGAGTTGCATACTCTCACTTTGAGAATCTCTTTCCTTTCACTTAGGAGACTGAAACACTTTGTTAAATATTGAACAGTGGAATTCTAGGACAAGCCCCCCTTTTTTTAAAAAAAATCTCAGATCACTCAGTAATCAGTGAAAAGAAACAGTTGCTTCTGTAGGAACCCTCATCTCTCCATCCCCATGCTGTGTGAGAAAAATATTCTCTAGCTTCTGAGAAAGATCTGAATGAGTAACTCATTTCTAATGTTTAGCTAGCTAAAGTTGTGCAAGCTGAAGCCAGCCACTAGTGTCCAGATCCACAAAAGCGTATGGATATTTCACTCCAGTTGAACCTGAAGGATTTATACTCGTACATTTCAAAGACTTTGCATTTGATTCTGTTCCCATTTAACTTCTGGGGAGAAACCTCCTAGTGATTCCTAGCATGCCTGAATCATAGAGTACAAATGGAAGAATTGGATAGTAGAGAAGAAATCACAAAGTTTTGTGCCCAAAACATAAGCCTTAACACTGTACAATTTCTTATTAAAAAACCCTTGATGGGAAAATTTAATTTAGTTGTAGCAATATTTTCAAATATTGGAGATTATATTAATATGTGCATTCTTGTTTTACCTAAAGCTTTTATTCACTTATATTCCTATATATTGAACAGAAATAGAGACCCAGTGATTTCTTGAATGTCTACAATTTCCAGGGACATTTTCTGCCTTCTGAGAAAGTTTCTACATATCACAGTAGGGCTGCAATTACTCTATCGCTGCAGAAATGTACTCTTGCTAAAGAAAGAGCCTAATTATCCTCCTATTTCCAGCTTGTCCTTCTCGGTACGGAATTCAAAAAGTTTGTGTCAGAACATTTCCAAAAATCATATATGATCAACTTGGGTCTATCTTTGGGTCTTGGCACAGCACCTGTATTGTCTTACTAAATGAATTTGATAGGATGTTTTATGGTTCAAATGTCTGCAATGGTGCATGTTGGACTTAAGAGTCCAACAGAGAAAATGAAAGACTCCCGCAGTCAGGCTGGGTAGAAAGTAAATATTTATAAGAAGATGCAATATTTGCATTAAGAAGAAACAATATTAATTGTAATAGGAAAAGAAATTCCATTAAACCCATAGGTTTAAAATAAGCTTTGGAAAAATCTACTTTGAGACAAAACTTTTAAGGCAGAACCATGGATTAATATATTGCAATAGGAATCGTGCTGGAAAATGGCATAGAAATCATATACATATATTTTTTTTAAAATTATTTATTTATTTATTTATCTATTTATTCCCCCCAAATGTTAATAAACAAAACATTTTCAGTTTGTGACTGTGCATTGAACATTACCAGGTCTGCTAATACCTTTGACTGTGCATTGAACATTACCAGGTCTGCTAATACCTTTTCTCATTGAAAATTTTTACTTACTATATCCTGCTTCTTAAATCTACACAAAGTAATGCAGTAAGTAAAGGTATCCATTCTTTTGTACCTTGAAAGATAAGAAAAAAGAATTAAATAGTAATCCTCAATTCTTTTAATACATTCTGCATTTCTGCAATTCAAAGGCAAGAATAGGTTATTAGTAAGATGACCCTGTAGTGTCCTACATTTATTCCCTGCCAGATATGACTGTTTGAAATGTAGTCAACTTGCTGTAACTGAAACTGCTTCAAACTTACTCTACAATTTGAAAATCAAGCTGTTTTGTTCTGCATTTTGTATCATCTCCAGTAATAGAGAATATGAAATTAGAATTCTGCTGGCAGTTTTACTGATGAATGATGCACTAGACAATGCGTTTCACTCTTCAGTCTATATCCCAGGAAATTATTCACCAGGGAAAGAAACTATGTAAGACAAATAAAAAAGCAAATCACTTTATCGCAATTCAAATACTGAAGAATACTATTAATTTAGCTACTTAAGAAGTATTTGGTGGAGAGTTTTCATTAATGTTGCATTTATAGAGCATATTTTCTCTCAAAAATTATGAAAATGCCTATCAGCAATCAAGAGAAGCTTAAGTGATATAATGTGTGCTAAGCCAAACAACGCTGTAAAATAATAATCTTAACTAATATGGTTTTTATAGTAAACTTTAACCAAAAACCTATACTTTATCAAGGCAGATGCAGAAAAATAAAAATAATATTAAATAAGAGGATATATAAGTGCATCTCCTATACAGATATAAACATAGCTCTTAAATAATGGTGAAGATAACCCGTACTGATTCATAATGCTTATTTAATGTGTCTAATTTAGGTCAATGAAAGAAAAACATTGGCCCTTTCAAGGGCATTTCTAATCAGTAAAAATACTAAGTAGCCTTCTTTTCTGCGTGTCTAATGTGGCAAGATCCTTTCCTAAACACTGAAAATGCTCTAAGTGGCATAATACTGTTTTTAAAATCAGATGTAAGAACATGGTTAGAATAACTAAAAAAAAAAAAAAAAGGAAAAAAAAAAGTAGAAAACCAAACTAAAACAGTAACACCATGTCCTTCTAAATCCCAGGAATACCCTAAGCAAACAAGAAATCCTTGAGTATGCTTTCTGTAAGAAAATCCGTTTAGCTGACCTGGACAAGATGATACACTCTGTTTACATGCTCAGCTTTTGAAGACCCTGAAACATCTTTGGCTGTGCACATTCTGGGTGGCCTCATGTAGCTCCATGCCAGTGAAAAAGACCAGCTCTGTCAAACTGTCCCTGTGGTCTGGGAGTGGAGCCTAATACTCTCTAAGGTGAAAATCCAGAAGGTTTGGAAATTACTGTCTGTATAAGGTTATCTGCACTCAGTGTCACCAAAATAATTTAGCAATGTGTTACTCAGCATGTTGTTATTTAATGCTGATTTGGGATGATTTTTGAGATATTTTAAATAAAACAACTTTCTTCTCTGTTCATGGCAAAAATGTCACCATAAGATTAGAGAGTGGCTCAGATGCTGACCCAAAGACGTGAAGTGATGCTCTGAGAGAGAATTAATACCGATGTATTTTTTTTCTCATACTTATTTCCACAACAGATTTTAGGATTATTTCTAAATTTGCTTGTAACCAAATGGCTTGTGACTAACTGACATAATAACAAAGAAAACCCTTTGACTGTTTTTACACTCGGACAGATCAACTACTGCACAGCTTCAATCTCAAACCATAATTTGTAAATATTAATATTATAAGAAAAGTAGGGATTATTTAGTGCAATTAAGAAACTGCTCTTCCTGTATCTTTAACTCTAGTATGAGGACCATTTCTTAACTGTTTTAATCCTTCCCCACATCAGCATTTTCACCAAATATGCAGTACATATTTACACAAAAAAAAAAATAGAAAAAAAAACAAATAATCAAGCCCCAAACTGGAGATTTTTAAGTTTTATTACCTACTAAAACATTCTTTATGGAAATACCCACTATGATAGATCTGAGACCCCCGAACCTCATTCACATAGATGACCCCGTTAGAAGAGTTCAGTGGACCTTTCTGAGGGGCAATATGATTTAAAATTTTACTGATATGAAACTGATCTTATCTTTAGTATTTTAAATTTTTCAGTACTAAATATTATTTTCCTGTTGAATAGCAAGTTGGATCTTTAACAGGAGTCAGTTAATCTTTGTGGTGAATTATTTGAGCATTTACATAATGCTCAAAAACTGTTAGTCTCTGCATAGAAAAGTATGGTGAGGACAAGTCCTTGCCTCACTGAGTTCAGACCGAGAATCTGATTCTGCAAAAACATTCTCACTTAAATTTATTGGATCATGCAGCCTCACTGAAATCAGTGACAAAATTATTGTGTATATTTAAGCACATACATATGTTTTGTATGATATGTATTTAAAAGTATCAGTTTAATCTATATTTTATCCCATGACTCCCCCTGTTTCAAATGCCCAAATGAAGTTTTGGAACACAACAAACAAATGAGTATATTGTGAGTGCAATATGTAATACTATTGTCAATTTCTTTATTATTGAAAAGACAAAATGGGAAGAAGCTTCCTACATTCATGAGAAATAATTATAGATGTGCTAGCACTTCAGCTTGAACATGTTTGCTCTTTAAGGAATAAAACATGTTTCCTTGACATTCAAATAACCAAGGTGGATCCAGCACACATTTTTGAATGACTGGAATCCTTGATTCTTCCTCTTCTTGTTTCTGTCCTATCCTGTATTTGTATGTGTCATTAAAGATATATATTTCTAGTTTCAAAGATAAAGAAAAAAATCCCTTGAAATCAATAGGATCTTTGGCACTGAATTTAAGAGAGAGAGGTTTTGGCCTTGAGACTTTCAAAGTAGGACTGTATCATCATTTAAAGTCATCTCGGCAAAGGAAGTGGTTCAGGTGTTTTGATGTGCCTGTGGCTGAACTGCCAGACAGCAGACATTGAACCTCACTGCTCTGGATCTTAACATGAGCTCTCCAGCCTCAGGGCAGCAAAGCCTCCTCTATTTGCTCGTTGACCTTTATATCTGGGCCAGCCAATATTAGCATGAGAAAAAAAAGTCACCACAGCAAATAGGTTACAAAGGCCAGTACCAGCTGAGACGCTGTGGGTGAAACGTGTTGTACACACCAAAAGAATTTTGCTTCAAGAAGCAGAGGAGAAATGAGCACCCTGAGAAACAGCAGTTCCATGTCTACTGCAGATGCAGGGGAGAAAGACGGGGCAGAAAGAATCATTGGGGGCTGTATTCCCAATTACTGCACAGAATCATAGAATCGCAGAATGGTTGGGGTTGGAATGGACCTCTGGAGATCATCCAGTCCAACCCACCTGCTAAAGCAGATACAATTGGAGTAGATTGCACAGGAATGTATCCAGGTAGGTTTGAATATCTCCAGAGACTCCACAGCCTCTCTGGGCAGCCTGTTCCAGGGCTCTGGCACCTCAAAGTAAAGAAGATTCTCCTCATATTCAGATGGAGCCTCCTGTGCTTCAGTCTGTGCCCATTGCCCCTCGTCCTATTGTTGCCACCACTGAAAGGAGTCTGGTCCCATCTTATTGACACCCACCATTGAGAAACTTATAAACACTGATGAGACTTGTCTGCATTTTCTTTCTTTCCTCATGGGATAGGAGTGGTGATGCCACACTGCTGCCCATGTACACAACAGCTTCATGGTTTCCCAGTTGATGAGGTCCTTCCTGAAACTCTTACTGGTTAGCTGGACACTGTTAACTCAAAGATGTAACTGTAGTTTCAGAGGGCACAAGATAAATGGGGCTGATCTTGGAGGAATGAGAAAGTCCAAACTACTCAAATCTGTGCTCAAAATAACAGTCTAGCCACCTCTAGCTGTTTCAGCTAAGGTATTGCCCTCCCCTTCTCCTTTACTAATATTGAGGGAAATACAGTTATATGATAGAGACATGAAGCCATTCAAGACACTTCGGAGGCATCAAGTCCATTTTGTGAATCTTTTATGTAAATTATCTGAAGAAAAATGTCACATGCATTTGCTGGATAATGTGTAAATACAGGTTGGAGTATGTGCATTTATATATGTTTGTACATATTCACACTTACCTATATGAACACACATACAGTTCTGGACCTTTTTATCAGACTTCCATATGCAAAAGATTCAAGAGAGTTATTCCCAAAAAAATCTCATTAAAACAGAATGTAATTTATATTGCTTAATGACCATTTTTAATTTTTGGTTGTCAGCTTGCTTTCAGTAGGAGATATTAATATCATTATGTGTAACCAAAGCAGAAAAAGACAACATTGGAGAAATAAGAAAAGCGTAATTTTGTGTGTCATCACTGCAAGGCAAATAAAAATGGTATTTTCTTTTCATTTATGAACAAAGAAAAGCATAGCCTCCACCACTCCTGGCAAGTCCTATTCCTCAGTCCACCTCTGGTGTTCATTCCCTTCTCTCTTTACTATTTTGGTTCTATGTTTTCAGCTGGGAGCTCTCATACGTAGTAGACCACTCATATATTTATAGCTTGGCAAACTGATTCATTCAGGAACATGAAATGTTGCCTGAGCAGTAATGTGACTGAGCACTGATGAAAGGGACCTTGACTACGCTGCTGTGCATAAACCAGCCTGCTGCTAAGGTGGGCTTGACAAGCCAAAAAACCACAGTACCACCTGTGTGTGTAATGATGAGAAAGAACATCGATTCCATAGACTACCTTCATCTTTTTATGCATTTATTCTTTGTTTTATAAACTGGGGGTGTTTTTGGCTATTAAAACCCTGGCATCTTTGGTTTGCTTCTGTTAGACTCTGTGCATCCTCTCTTTGCATGTATCATGAAGTGTTCTGCTGGTCTCTTAGACTTAAAGCAAGAAAAAAATAAAAATCAAAGAAAAACCAAAATGCCTGCTTCTTGTTCTGATTGCTGTCTGTAATTTACTGCAGTTCATATGGCAAAGGTAAGTATGCTCTTTTAAGAAATGTTCGTTAACTGAAATAAATCAGGAACACTGGAATTGTTAAGACTTATATAATTTCCTTCATTACCTATCTGATATTGACCCTTTACGAGTAAAGGTCAAAGCTATGGTGAGGGTCTTAGTCAAAAGCTGAGATTACAAGGGCTTTGTATGAACATGAATGTGAACAGCTTATAATTTTCCCCTAGTACTAATGGTTTCCACTTCCAGCTGTTTATCCTGAGCCAGCTATTTGTGAAGCCATTGCTTGAAATTACTGCCTCAAATATAAAGATAAACCAGCACTTAGGCTATGGTAAAAGTTTGAACTCTAGTGGGCTCAGCAGTTGCTATACAAGTAAATTAGTTTTCTCAGCAGCAGAAATGGGGTCAGTGAAGGCTAAGGGGGAGAGCAGAAAAGAAGGCCACTACAGACATTTCATGGTGTGTTGTCACTAAAATGGGTGATACATGCAGAACAGAGATGAGAGATGAATGAGATGAAGTATTATGAATATTAAAGAAAAAAGATAAGGACACATTTATATATAATACAGAACAGTCAATATCCACAATTTCTAAAGGATGTCAAAGACTGTAATCAAGTAGTTAAAGGTTGCTGCTTTCCTTCCTTCTTGGTGAGATGTATTTGCATATTTATCTTGCAAAATCTCATGCAAAATAATCTAGCTCTGTCAGACCACACAGAGAAAATGATGAAGTTTAATAATACTGGATGAAATGAAACAATGAAATAGGAAACAGACACAAGGTCGCATAAATGTTTTATATAAAACATATTGCAATGATTCCTTAGCTATCTTATCCACTTAGATGAATTAGAAGGAAGGTTTAACAGCTAGTGATTGTGCATATAAATGTGTCTACTAGAGTACAAAACTTGTTTTATAAAGGGCTGTTTCCACACCTTTCATCAAAACCATACAAATTTGGCTAATGTAAAAGTCTTCAAAAATCTAGAGAAGCAACAAAGTTCCCCTCCTCTAAATTTGTTCATTCAGAGTTAACATTTACTCTAAACTAGAGTAGCCAAACCGCTTAACTAGCCAAATAAGTTTCAGTTAGAGTCAACGGTGATCAATAATTACTTACAAACGATGAGTCATCTCCTTATGAGACAGGCACTCGTAGGTCGGTCTGGAGTTTTGGTTAATATGTTCATTAAAATAACACCTTTGCTGAGGCATTAGCCAAAGCGTATCACTCAGAAACATTATTAACACATAAACTGTCCAATAAAGAACATGATAATGAATTCTTGTAGATTGTGCAAAGTATTTTTTGATGCAGAGAGGGAAAAAAAGGAATATGTTTAGGAAGCATAAGGTGGATTTACACGTCCATGGCTTCTGTGATGGTGATGGAATGTGTCCATCCTGATTAGGTGCAAGTTATTGTTTTGTATCATTGTTTTGACTGCTCTGTAAAGGAGGAGTCAAAAAATGTGTAAGCTTGGCATTGTCCTTGTGGTTACAGCTTTGTGGCAAAGCCTTCCTGCATAGTGCTCACACATTTTTGGAACAAATCTTAGGGCTGTGCCTTGTAGGAGATAAATATGACCAAGTCCTGAGCACTAGTCTAAACCTTTGCTTATTTTCTGTGAAACTAGATTAGCCTTGACATCAGTGAACAGCCAGCATGCCAGCAATGAAGTTTCTGTTATTGCAGTCCTGACAATTCACATGTACTGCAGACAGCAGCAGTTGCTGTGGGAATAGTGTTGAATGTAAATTAACTGAATCAATGTATGGAAACCCCTGCATTCAGGGTGGTGTATTGTAGATATTCTGCATTTTAAACACAGAAAAAAAGTGAATGGTGTATATATATGTAGAAGGATACTGGGAAGTATAATCTGACCAGACAAAAGGGTTGAACTGAGGAACACAGAAAGACAGAGAAAGGCTCTTATGGGGAATCATCAGGATGTTCACCTGTGTGGGGGTAAGAGACCCAATCATGGCAGGAACAGGTTGCTTGAGACAAGGCAAAGAGGTACTTGCTCATGAAGTCTGTGCCTGCTTTGCTACAGTTTCCAAAATGGAAACCACATGTCCTCTTTTACTTTGGTAAGCTGTGCTAAGGTTTACAACCTACTATTGCTACAAAAAAATTGAAGTAGAATGCCCTGGGTGACATCTCCTAATGATTCAAACTTTCCAGTGCCACATGATGGAATTAAAAAAAAAAACCTCAAACAAAACAAAAAACAGCTTCCTGATTGGTAATTAGACTGTTTTCCTGCCCCATTTATAGAAGGAAATATATATATATATGTTTAGAAGTTCAAAAATGGTGCAGTGTAAAGGACATAAATTTTGTTTTGTTAATGGATTCTGATTTTGAAATGTAACTATGATATACTCTATAATTTTTAAATTATTTTGTGAAAGTTTACTTCTTGTTCCATTGTTTTTGTAATTCGTGCTTTGCCTTATGTATTATCCTACATGATAGAAAAAAAAAGTCATATGAAAAGTGTAACTTTGAAAAAGTGAAAATGGGTTGAATTACTTTTTCTGTTCCCCCTCCAACCCAAAAAAGTCGGGAAAATCACACTTTTTGTGATTATTTCCATTTTGATGGAATTGCAGTTTCAAAAAGCAAATGGCTCTGTCAAAGAATTTCACGCTGACTCTATTGCTAAATCAATCATTTGAAATTAGAAACTGCATTATGAAGCAGCCTTTCAACATGATCACACACTGATTCTGTTTGGGCTTCTGGGTTTGTTTTTCTCCCCCCAGAATCCCTGCCTCTTTGAAGGTGCAAAGTGGAAAGTGGCTATTTCAGATGCCTTCTCTTTCTTCATTGTCTAAGTGCATTTTCTGCCTGCCTGGCTTTGAAGGCAGAACTATTAATTACTCACTAGCCTTTTCATTCATCTCACATCTGTGTTTCTCAAACATGAAAGAAGGTACCTTCATGACTTCCTCAAGAAGTGAACAATGGGCTGTTTTCTCATCATAAAGCTGAAGAACTAAGAAACAGGTGAAAAAAAATATTATTATTTGGAATGTCTAATTTAAGAAACAGAGTTTTAAAGTATTAGCTCTTAGAGGACTTCAAGCAGAGTACTTATTTTATTTCAAACCATGGCTTAGAGTGCACAGTTCTGAAGATCAGATGCTGAGTTACCAAATCAGGCACCAGAAAATGAGTCTCAGAGTACTGTGAAATTTCAGTTTAAGTATTTTGATAGGCTGCACAATTTGTTTGAGGAGGTGGCTCAGCAACAAAAGAAACTCCCTGCCCAAAGCTCCTCTCTCTCTACTACTCAGCATAGGTGGTCAGTCTTCAGTACAGTAGAGCAAAAGCACACTGTTGCACCACGGACAATCACAGCATTTTAGGAATGGCCTCGATAATTTTTTGTGCAGTAACCTTCCTTCATGTCAGACTACTCTAAAGTGAACTTCAGCATCTTATCACACCTTTTCTCCACTGATATTTGATAAAGAAATTCACATTTAATAATAGTCAGGTTACTTATTCC
Source organism: Columba livia (assembly GCF_036013475.1). Classification (NCBI taxonomy): domain Eukaryota; kingdom Metazoa; phylum Chordata; class Aves; order Columbiformes; family Columbidae; genus Columba; species Columba livia. Next base: position 5,627,244 of record NC_088605.1, on the reverse strand, counting down.
AATATAAATTTCTGTCTCATCTTGGTTCCAAGTTTTCTTGAATGCATGTGTGGCTTTGAAAAGAAGATTGACAGACTGTTGTGTCAGTGATATGTGTCATCTTACAGCCTCCGAGAACAGGACACATTGACATGCTGTCAGCTGTGACTGTTGCCTTCCTAAACATTGATTTTTTGATACATAAGAATAAAAGCCTACAACTCCTGCTGTGTTCATTAGAAATGATGGTAACTTCAGAAGCGGATAGGCAAGAGACCCATGTTTCTGTGCTGTATTAATTGTATAATCATACATCATACACTGATGCAAAAATTAATAGTCATTCATATATGCATATATAACATGCCTTTTTTTTTTTTTCATCTATAATCCAAACTGATGGCTCAATAGGGCTGGCCCTTGTCTTCTTTGGGATGCCTAAGTAGTCAACACTGCAAAGGAACCATGAAACAGACAGAAATAAACTTCAGAATTCTGAAAAACAAACAAAGGGACAGAAAAACAAACAACAATGAGAAAACCAAAACAACTTGAATAGCTGTTTTATGAGCATTGAAGTAAAGATAGAGAAAGCATTGACCAAATCCTTAAGTTAGATTTTAGTGGGTGACTTGTATGAGACCATGATTCAAGTGTTCAGAAGAAGCACAAATGTGCAATTGCAGAACCATTTGCCATGGTGTGTAACACCTCCACACAGTCACTGGGAGGCTGCAGACTTGGTCTTCACAAGGTTCACAGAAGAATGTGAAGCTTGTCAGAATAAATCCTGTCTACAGAAAGAGAATCTTGGGAACTGTAGGCTGGTGGGTCTAACTACCGTTGCTGTAAGATGACAAATACATAATGAAAATATGATCACTGAGCACAGGGCTAAAAACAGCCTCTTGGGAGGCTTCGGTAAAGGGAAATCCTGCTTCAGTAACCTGCTGTGAGAGCATCAGTAAAAACATGCTTAAAGAGAACCTAGTGCACATAATCACTCGGATTTTCAAAAGACTTTGACAATATGTTATACTAAAATTAGCTTGTTACTGGACTGGAAGAAAAATGTTTTTCTCATCTGGAAATTAGTAAAAGCATAGGAAACAAAAGGACATTTTTCAGAGTGGAGATGGGCCAGCATTGGGATTACCTGGGGAATGCTGTAGGTACTATTTTATCCAACGTCTTTCCAGGGAAATCTAGTTGGTAGATGATGCTGAGCTTTTTGGAGCAATCAGATTGTTGTTGTTCTACAAATCCTGCAGTGTGAAGACAAACGGGGTCTCAGTAAAATCAGTAGAATATTGATTTCAGGGCTTCCTTACATAGCAGGTAGTGAACTTCCAAAATTTTTTTGACACAAGAAGCTCTGAAGAGTTCAGATTCAGTGAGAGACTATATAACGTCGTGAACAGGTTTGTAAACAGAGGCAGAAAGGAACAGACTAAGGAACAGTTTCTAACACCTCTAATCAGTTGGAGAAGGAAGTGTCAGAAGTTACCAGACCATGTTGTCCTTTAATACTCTATCATATTGCACAGTCCTGGACAAGATGAACCATTGGTCTTATGAAGAAAGGCTGAGGGAGATGGGGCTCTTTAGTTTGGAGGAGACTAAGGGGGGACCTCATTAATGTTTATAAATATATAAAGGGTGAGTGCCATGAGGATGGAGCCAGGCTCTTCTCGGTGGCCAACAATGATAGGACAAGGGGTAATGGGATCAAGCTGGAACATGAGGTTCCGCTTACATTTGAGAAAAAACTTCTTCTCAGTGAGGGTGACAGACACTGGAACTGGCTGCCCAGGGAGGTTGTGGAGTCTCCTTCTCTGGAGACATTCAAAACCCACCTGGACATGTTCCTGTGTGACCTCACCTAGGCGTTCCTGCTCCAGCAGGGGGATTGGACTGGATGATCTTTTGAGGTCCCTTCCAATCCCAAACATACTGTGATACTGTGATACTGTGATACAGAAACATGTTTCTTATATTCTCAAAGATGAACTGTTGTATTTATCTTCTGGGTTATCTGAGCCACTGTGTCTGTATGGACTTTTAATGTGGACAGAAAAGGAAAAGTCTTTCATCTTTCATGTAGCTAAATTATATTACCTCACCTCTTCTGAGGATTGAAAGCGACAGAAAATTGCCACCACTCAGAGGCCAATGATACCTTATTGTATCGAAGTAAATTGATTGCAGGTGAATTCAAACAGAAAAAATACTGTTGTGGTCTACATCCACACTGGTGACTTATGTCTAATTCATGTTCTGAATCACCACATTGCTGTGTATTTTGTGCATCTCAGCAATGACAAATTCTTACTGTAGCACAGCAATGAGGGATTCTTAGATTCTTTTCCATGATTAAGTAATGAGTACTAGGTCTTTTTCAGAGCCCCTTTTCAGTGCACTGAAATTTGAAGTTATTCTATCTTGAAACAGATAGAATTCTATCTTGAAACAGATAGAATAACTCTTTTAGGAAGATATTTAAGAACTGCAAAGGAAAGAGGTTTTTTCCTAGCCTTAGTCATCTATCCTAGTTATTGATAACAAATGTAGTTAAAATACTGTAGATTCTTTATGATTTTATAGCAAATCTTTTCTGTAATGACTCAGAAATTTTCTGTATCTTTTCTGCTACAAGCAAATACTCCAAATTTATCTGAATTAGTCTCATTCAGCTTTAGTTGGATTAATCTGCTTCTCTAATGTATTTATACACTGTTCCAATTCAATCTTGTTTTCTGTAGATGCTAGCCACTACATTATTTCAATAAGTCAATCAAAGTACTCTTCTATTTGTTCTTGTAGATGACACATAAATAAAGATATGAAGTTACATGTACAGACAATCTCATTTCTCACACCAAAGATTTATATGGAGGAGTCAAATGTGTCTGTGAAAAAAAAAAGAATTTTTTTCCCAGTGGAGTTCATAGCAATCAGAAATTTTACAGGAAGGAAATGGAATTTTTTCTCTTTTAAGTAAATATTTACATGGACAATGTTTGAAATAGGTTCTTTCTCCCTCTCTATTTTTTTTTTTATTCCTCCTCCACCTCCTCAAACCTAGATTTTGAATCAGTACTATAATACAGCATTTTTTGTTCTATGAAATTATATAACAAATGAGAAATGATTCTTGTAATTTCTTGTGTCACGGAGGCACCCCAAATTTAGTTTTAGGTGGACAACAAGGTCAAAACCAAACTTTTATTCTCATCAAAAAGTTGCAGCAAATTAACTGGTAAAGAACAGGGTTTTAGCACTCCAATAACACAAATACAGGTTCGAATATCAGTTGAGGAAATTATTGAGGTGCAGCCAATAATAACAATGGAGATCCACAGTGTGCATACATGTGGCTCACCAGAACAACATCAAAGCCGTCCCTGATTTCAGGAAACAAATACACGCTTGCCTAAATCTGGCAAGGAATTATTAAAGAAAATACACATGTTTATATTTAAGCACAAAATATCCTCACTTTTCTGGGACATTACCTTAGGCAGCCATCCTGCCTAAGGGGAAGGCTCTCGACGGCAGCATTTGGCCCACGTTCCGAGAGGACAGGCCAAGTGCATACCTCAGCGGAGTCCTGTTTATATAGCCGAGTCAGATCTGACTGTGGGCATTCCAGAAGCTTCTCTGCACCCCCACTCTGGCTGTGGGGTGCCCTGAAACTTCTCGGCTCCTTGGCACCTCTATGCACCCTCCTCCTCTCTTTTAATGACGCTGGCCAACAGGCTCTGGGCTCAGTCAAAAGAAGCTTTCAACCCCATTGCAGGAGAGTGATGGGGGGGAGTGTGTTGAGGGAGAGGGGGATGTGCCTACACCTTCCATATCCAAGGAAGGTGGGGGGGGGGTAAGGGGGAAGAGAGAGGGTTGTGCAACTGTTACACCTTGCCTTGCATTTTGATATAAATCCATATTACCAGTTATTAAGAAATGAATAAACAGAGAGTTCTTTGGCCAGCTCCTGTGTTTAGTAGTCATCAAATCCAGCGAAAATCAGAAAAGCCATTTCTGCATCTTTTCTCCTTGTGATGCTGAGTCCTGATCTTTAGGTACCTAAACACAGTTCTAGTAAAGGACCCACATCTCTTTCAACAAGCCAGGTGTGCCATTTGTGTTATCACACTGATCTGGTGGTTCTTGAAATATCATTCATTTTAGGATTAGAACACCTGCCACCAAGAATTAATTATTTCTTCAAAACTTCAGATTTTGCCTTCTGTTTTTTTGTTTGACAAGAGCTGCTTTTATTTTTATGTTTTCTTTTGTTTTCCAGCATCTGTTACCAGGCATTTGATTACAGTAAACAGGTTATTCTAAGCAGAGAACATTTTTCTGAGAAAGATAATACAATTTTGCTTCTCCCTCCACTGAAAACTCAATGAATTGTGATGAAAACAACCAAATTGCTTTCAGTGATGTAGGGCTTCTCACCCATGTGAAAGAAATAAGCTTCAGTCTGACTCATGGAAGGACTATCAGCAGGTTGTGGAGGAGACTGTGGTGGAGACTGCAGGGAGGGAATTGCCTGCTGAGTGCAGGTGAGAAGGAGAACATGTCATCCTTCTACCTCTATGCTTCACCCTCTGCGAGTTAAATTCATTGCTGATTGTGAAATGGAGTTGAGACGATGCTGGAGGATACTTGTCATGCAGTACAGTCTCCTTAGCTCTCTGACTACAGATGTTTACTAGAATTTCTTCCATGTCACAGTAATGGGGTGGGGAAAAAGATGACAGCAGTACACCTCTATTGATTAAAAAATTACCAGTAGATTTTCTTTCAAGAGATCAAGAAGAATGAGAGGTAACGTCTACATCCTATATACTCAGGTGCTACCCAGGGTCTGTTTAAAGTATTCTCTAATTTCACTCTACTATTAACAGCCCTAATTGGCCCTGAGAAATAAAGGACCAACCATCAGCTTTGTCACAATTCTGTCCATACTACTGTACTTATTACTCTGTCTTTCTCCTGTATCTTATCCTACCTGTTCCTGGAGTGCAGGAGAACTCTACCAGAGTTCTGTGATGTTAGTTCTTGTAAAGCAGTATGGGCACCCTGCATGGAAAATTTTCTCTAATATATTTTCATATTCCTTGATTCAAGTGGGATCCTGGGAGCCTGATGAAAAGAGCTTGACAAGTACAGTATGATGAAGCATCCTCCTTCATATACCTTTCATTTCAGTTTCAGAAGAACAGAAGTGAGGAATTATAAAGACATAACACAAATCCCTCTTTACTTTAGCGTTGATAAATTCACATGAAAACCTGACTGCATTTGATCTCCAGCCTTCTATGGCAGCAGCTGGGCTTTGAAACTATGCTGTAACTTCCAACTTGATTTTCCTCATGAATAAGTAACTGTCACCAAAACCACCACTGAAAGCAAATTACCTGAGTGTCACTTCTTAGGGCCTTGAGGAAGTGACTGTTCCTGGACTATTTTCAGACATATCCTCATGAAGGCATCACTGAGTGTCTGTAGCTGAAAAAAACTTGAACGGTCTTACTGGGAACATCATTTAGGTATTGCAACTTGTGAAATAAAATCAGGTTAAAGCAAGTAGCCAAAACAAGTTAAATGATCTAACTACACAGCTCCCACTGAATGTAAGCTCTTCATGCTTTTGCAATCTCATTTCTCACCTCTGGTTGACTACAGAGGATGCATCCATGGGCAGGTGTTGTTTTTTGCAACAAATTAAAACTTTTTTCAGAGATTTAGTAATCCTGTATCCTCTTTTAATTCAGCGTCAGACCACATCTCAAGGAAGCTAAAGCTTGGCTTAAGTCAACTGGCTTCATTTGCACCATGCTGATTTGTGGACATTGAAGATGCAGTCCTCAGTTTCTGGCATGAGTCAAGGTACTTCAGCAATTTTGGGGAGACGGGTTCTCTGTGTGGGTGTAAGGCCCTCAGCTGAGATGTAGAGTACCAAATTTAAACCCCATGTTCTGCCTGGGGTTGGACACTGTGAATTTTCTGATGCAAAAGGTGCATGGAGATTGCTTGAATAATTTAAAAGCTGCTACATTTTGAGTAAGCAAAGGGCAGCTACAGGAAGAGCTACTACAGAATATACCTTTCTCTAATTGCCTGAAATTCCTTTTAAAAACTTATGAAGTTCAAATACCTGAATTTATACAGTTTAATTTGCATCTCAATAAAAATTGTAACTGCAACATTAGAAAGAAGGATTTAACACCACAATTTCCAGTCCTTTTCATGGAATACGTTGCAGGCTCTAATAAAGACACCTGCAAATCAACAGAGCAGATGGTTCAAGATTAAGGAAATAATCCATGCAGACATGCTCATATTTCCCTTCCTCTTTTCCATTTAGTCTTACCTTCTCGGTGCACCACTTCTGACTTCAAGGTCTAATCTTTTTGGCAATAAAATCTTCAATGCTCACCTTTTACACCTCTGGTATATGAACTGCTAAACATCTGTCAGGACATTATAATGCAAGAGGAAGTAGGTTTAGGGCTGCTATAAATCACCCTAGCTCTATCTAAACAGTAAAAAAAATACTAGAGAAACTTTAAGTTTCTGACAATATAGCTCTTCCATTTTGATACTCAGTTTTCCCTCATCTAAAATAAAATAATGAAACAGGTTGGTTTTAGCAATATTAAAAAATCCTCTCTATGTGACCTATAGAAAATGATTAATCTAAATTATTGTAGATGAAAATTGTCTGCACTGGGCCTAGCTGACACAGAAGAGAAAGAATTTGAACAACTCAATGCACAACCTTCACTGGCCCAGGACTCAGGAAGCAAGAGGTTGTTACTTGAGCTGGCTCAAACTGTCTGCAATGCAGCACAATTTGCTGTTACTACACCATTTTGGTGGTTATTACTTTCTTCTCACACACTATCTTCTCTCTTAGTGCCCCTCTCACTTCCCTTCCTCCCCCTCAATTTATTCTAAAAAGATTAATAGGAAATTTTGTCCACGAGAACCTAAGTAAGAAAACAGCCAAAGTCCATCTTCCGAACTGGTTTAAGATCTAATCTGAGATTCTAGTTTACTGTCTAAGTGACAGTTTTATCCGTCTGCTATCCAGTCAGCATTTTATATCGCTGCATTTGATTTACACGGGTATATAAGTCAATGAAGTACGTAAACTTGCCCTTTCCTTCCTCAAACAACTATTTAAGGCAGTTGTTGTGTTTCAGTTATCTTCATCTGAAACATGCAGACTACTGTGGCATGACACCTCTATAAGAGGTCAAACAGCAGCAAAGAATGAAAGAAAAGGGAAAAGGAAAATAAATTTTAAAAATATGCTGTGGAATAGATTGTATTAATGCGTGTACTTTAATCATTCTTGTCACACGAGACTCTAGACTGAGGAAATGCTCGATAAAATGCATCTCTTTATGCAGTAAGCAGCAAGTGAAGGATGAAGCCAGGGACAGATCTTGTTAATAAATAGCTTTCAAATGCTGCTGCCCATGATGCTGCCGCATTGACAAAGTGTATTAGTTGGACCAACTGTTAAGTGAAGCAGTTCACGTTTATTCTCCACAGCTCATCCCCTCACAAAAGCCTTGGTGGATATAAATATTATGAGACTATTATAGAAAATATAGAAAATAACAGAATTAGATGTACAATATCTAATGAAGGGATTCGGAATAAACATAAGACGACAGCTAAAAAAAAAAAAAAGGAATAATAGTCTTTGTGAGATGAAATTTTAAGGGAACCTGTAGCAAGGTCAGCACATGACAAAGATTGATAATATCTGGGCAATGTGAACAATTTTCTGGCATTAATGAAATTTGGGTTCTTCTCTTTAATTTGCCAATGAATATAGACTTGAAAAAATGATTTATTTTCAATAAGTATTTTTCTTTGTCTGTCTAGACTGTAAATGACAATTGCCCCTTTATATGTTCTGATAACATCTTGTTCAACATGGCCAGCATGATTCTAGTATCAATATCCTACTCATAACATGAGTTTTGGTCCACTCAAGAGCAGTAGCAAAGCAAATAATTGTTTCAAGTGATTTCTATGTTTTATTTGTTTCTTATGGCATATTTGCCTCTTTTAAATCAGATTTTAAAAAAAAATTCCTTCAGCATTTGAGATTACTGTTATACTGAAAAACTGCCACTGTGGCTGGGGTTCAGTATTATATACACCTCATTAAAGAAGAAGTAACCATGTGAAAAATGTGAAGTGCATTTTGAAATCATGTACCAGCTTTTCCTCCTTCCTCTGGCTTTTTCAAATTTTGAGATAAAAACCTCAATAGAGAAGGCTGCCAGTTTTCCCCTACTTTTATTTTTTTGTTATTTTGAGCCCAGATGCTTTCCCCATATTTCCTTTAGCCCCTTCTTTTCACAATGATCACAGTCAGTGCCAAAGTTATTGTACTGGGAGCCTGTATATCAGCAAAATAATAATCCCACCATTAGCTGTAATTAAATATCTGTCTTCTGTGGATTTGTTTCTACTCCATTCACAGATGCAATGGCCATCTGTACGGAGCTCTTCATGTTGGCTTTGACATAGCTGTCACAGTGTAAACAAGACAAAAAAATTATTTAGTACAAACTGTTCAAAACCTCTCAGGACTCAGTAAATCTCCAATAAGATAGCTTTTAAATCCTTATCAATGTGGCTTCAACTTATTTGTGCTTGCTGGCTAGAAGTCAATTGGGTTTGTCCTACTTGTAACAAATCCACATCCTCATTTCTGTGTAGTCAAGTAAGTCTAGAAGATGGAGAAAAAAAATGCGGTGTCATAAAACAGAGGAGTAAGGCCCGGACTTTGGCAATCAATGACATGCACAGTTTTTTTCAGTTGTGGGATAATTAAAGAATTTTTTCTTGTGTTTTGGCACCAACCAGAGTACCCTGAACCCACTGAGAGGGGAGCAGCGGCGTGCCTGATCACCACTGCACCCACATCACCACCTGTGGAGTCCCTCAGCGCTGCCCAGTAGCCCCATGTGGATGGGCATCTCAGTAATGGGTTGGGGACAACAGTACCTGGGTGGTTTTTGCTCTGCACAGGTCAGGGACTAGAAATAAATGTCACTGCCTTGTGACAGATGGGCCATTTGGAAACTGCTGGAGGCAGCACCATCAGGTCACAGCTTATAGTTTTTCTGAACTTGCTCAAAATTATAATGATACCAAAAAAGAATAACTGACATTTCCTCCCACCCCCTCAAAAAGTGGACTTTTCCTTTGGAAGTTTCTCTCATGAAGGAAATAGGAAGGAGATGGGATCCTACAACTCCAGATCGTTTGTACCATTAAACTAGTTATAGCCAATATGGTCCTTATTAAGTTCCTCCTTTGAGTTGAGCACAGGAGACAGGATCCTTGATCTTGGTATATGGAAACTTTTCTACTACGACTAACAAAAAACTAGCAATCAATCTGTGGCATTAATACCTATGAACTGGCCAGAAAAAAAATCCTTAAAACCTCTTTGAAGAGTTATAGTAAAACAATTGTCAAATCTGTAAGCCAAAACACACTGAAATGTCTTTGCATGCCCTTTGAGTCTGATGCATTCACAGAAGGCTCTGTGCCTTTTGAAGCCAGCATTCAGGCAAAGTGTGCTTTTGTGCTATTGAAACATCTTATTTTAAGTCTACTTCAACTACTGAAATGCTCCTTTTTCTGATTAGTAAAAGTCTTAAAAAGAAATGGGGCAGTTGGAGAAGGTTTCAAGAATAGCAAAAGGCTGAGGAAAAACTTCCTTCTCCTGCCTTGGGTTACAAAGCACTAAAAATCATTTGACATTGTACCTCAGAGTCAAACCCTGCTATGTACATAAAAGGAGAAGGAGGAGATAAAGATGAAGAAATGTAAGACTTGAAAGTGCTTTGTATCTTAGGAAGTCACTAAGGAGCTGTGGATGAGAGTTAAAAAAAATAAATAAAATCTAAAAATTTTCCATTTTGCTGAATTCAAACCTTTTAGTTGCTTTCTTTACACCCTCTGTAGAGCTGCAAGATGACCTGGAGGGTTTCGTAAGGGAGGTTAGGACACTCCAGATGCAGCCAAACTCAGAAACTCTCTTGACTTCACCTTGAACAAGGATCCCATATTTTAGGCAGCCTTGGCTGCCTCAATTATTCCACTGCACTATTCTTGAAGTGGAGAAAGGATAATTTGCTGCATGCAGGTAGGATTATTGCACCACTGAAGACATAAGAGCTCCATCAGTTTATGCCTGTAGAAGATTTGGATCTATATCTCTGTAGTAGTAACTTTACAAATAATTTAGCTGTGGCTTTTTGTTTTCAATTTCATGCCATAATTCTTCTATGTCTGAACATTTCTTGGAGTGTAAGGCATAGTAGAGAGCTGGAGCACTCAGCATAAATTCTGCTTTCTTCTTCACTATGTGGCTATTAAACACATATACACAGAGTAGTTGTAAAGTACTGGTATGTATCCTATAACATAGGGGTACTTCAGACACATATATTGCATTTTCTGCACACAGGAAACAAGACAAATAAGGACATTCCCTTCTGTCCCTTCGTACTGCATTTCTCATATGTTCATGCTTCAAATGTTTCATGTGCTTCTAAAGCCTAATTGAAACATTCCAATTAAATCTAAACATAAAATGAAGCCAATAATGGAAGATTCTTATACTAAGATACAAGATTTAGAAATGGAGATGGACCTTCAGTAAATTCCTAGATTAAGATTTTCCATTCCACTTTTTGCCACTCATGGAAGAAAATTCCTTTAAATAAAAGACAGTAGGAGTCATTAGACTTACTGTTGAACAGAGATGAGTACAATTCTGGTTTTAGTTATTTAGAGAAACCTTTTCAAACATCCACTAGAATTCAAGTCCCCCTTATGTGGGTCATTTGGTAATAAGAATAAATGCAAACACTGTCAGGAATCCAAAATTCTCTTGAGTTCTGCCTTGCAGATGTAGATTACTTGGGAGAGAGTAGTCTGAACAATCACTATTCAAATAGCCATTAATTGTCTACAGACGCTTTCTTATCACAATATTGCTCAGGCAACAATCCTTCCCTACTCATAGCTGTGTATTTGATCAACTCAGCCTATGCAGAAACTATATGTTTGTCTTTATTGCTTCAGATTTGATTAATTTCAAGACATTTTCTTAATTATTCATATAGCCCAGCCATTTAACTCTACACCAGTAGAATATCTGGCTTGCTCTTCTAGCCCTAGATTGACCATGAATTTCACTAGGGCCATTCTTCACCCCATCTTCCCAGAGTTTAATGACAATATCTCATGCTGCTGAATTTTTTATTAGAAAAACATGGGAAACACCCTGTTTTGACATTTTCTTCTGAGCTTAGTCTTGAAATGTTAGTAATTACTGCCCATGTCTGTAGTTTTTAGTAAATTGCAAATCCTTTCTAAAGTAGTTCTATCTAATCCCTGAAGAAGAAAATCACTGGAAAATAAATCCAGTGGTAGACTGAAGAGCAAACTCTTCTAATAAGCCTCTAAAAACTCAGAGAATGTTTAATTAGAGATATATTGTAGCTGTATAGTCATTGCTGGAGAAGGAGAGGAGATATATCGTCATTTGGCTTGGGATCTTAGGTACTTTCATGTCCATCATTACTGTAAGATCAGAACATCTCACAGTTCTTCATTAATTTTTAATCTAAATCAAGAAAATTGACTTGATGCTCTATTGAACTCTCTGCTAGCCCTGCAGTATATGATTATTCTCCCTATAGCCTTGTAAAGCAGGAAAACATTATTTTATAGATTAATAACTGAATATTATGATAAGACTACCTCCAGTATGTGCCTACTGTGGCTATCATATGATTTTGACATCTTTGATCAAGAGATGAATGGATAGTTGAGACCAGGTATAATCAAAGGCTTCTAAATTTTTGATTTCAATGAACACCTGGAAGTGCAGTAATCCTGATGCCCATATTATGGATCTAGAGTTGGTGGTATGGAAAGGAACTGTGCAGTTTTGTGGCTAACGCTGTAAATATACTTCTAATATAGCAAGATGCAACACCTGTTTAGCACTAGTCAGTCTATAGCCTTCAAAATACACCCTGATGTTGATTAGAGAATGAGCTATAGTCTTCCCCATGCTCTTGAACCACATTGCTATTTTCAAAATATGAGTTCAGTGAGGAGTTCGCCAAAAATATTCATCAAAGGGCAGTATTTTTTTTTTTGAGCTACCTGTAGCATAGTCCATGGAATAATGAAAGAATGTTTTGACAAGACTATGGCTCCAGATATGATAAGGCTTACTAGTTATCTGCTCAAAAGTTCAGATGTAGCTTGCAGGCACCATAAATTCTACTTTCCTTACTTCACCATACCTACTTCTAAGCATGAGGTGATAGAAATAGGGTCTATGGTTTGTGCCTTCTTTGAAGTGTGTGATCTTAGTCTTATCTGTGGTTTCCTGTTTTACCTTTGAACAGTTTGCAAATACATACAGGTATGATAAAGCTGTTGCGATGTTCTGTGGAAGAAGCCAGACAGAGATGTATCTTCATGAGTACCACATGGTGGTGTAGTCTAGATGGTCCTGGAACAGTGTTCAATCCTACTGTTCCAAAAAAGGTCTTCAGATATATTATTTGGGAAGCAGCATAGCACTCCTTTCATCAGAGACTCAGTCTTTGTCTTCCTCTAGAAAGTCACTGCTCTGACAAGTGACCCATTCTTAGACCAATGATGGGTGAGTGACAAGGCTTAAGTCAAGTCATGGAAGTTATAGAGGTTTTGTCTTTTCCCCAACCACACACATCACTCATGTAATTCAGTTCAAGCAGCACATCCTCTGCTTTTTGTCTCTCTTTTTCTATTTTCTGATAGCCGTGCTAGAAATCAGAAATTTCAAGATTTCTAACCTTGTAAGAGGTGTAAACCCTGAAAACAGTTTGTGGTCTGCATCAAACCCTTTTAGAGACCATTTCTGAGCAATCATTTCCCTTCACAGAGTGAAAGTCTCCTACTTGCTCACACCAGTCCCTCAATTAAGCCTGGCCATCAATCTAAATAACCTTAGCTCTGATATTCAGTGTCACAGTACTTTGACAAACACCTGACAGTTGAGACTCACTGTGCCAGGAGGCTAATATCACATCTAGCACTAAAAATGTTGGGAAAGAAGTGCTGCACAGCAAGTAATAAGTTATTATTTTTCAGAATGAAAAGGGCAGTGGGAAGATAAGTCTACCACTAAGAAAACTAGCAGTGTGATGGAAAGTGCAGAGTTTTATAAATGGTCCTCATGCAAGAACGTAATCAAAATCCCTATTGAGTCTCATGCCTTCAGCTTGGTATAGTGCAGGAATAGTGTAATAAAGATGTGGTAAATCAGAGTTCTGGAAAGAAATCATCCTTTGGACCTGACCCTCACCTCCTGGCCTCAGTCAGGGTTAATCTGTCTTAGAAGACACTGACTCCATTAGTTTCTTTTAAGAGGAATTTGAAAGGATTTGGAAATCAGATTCAGTTCAGGTAAACTCCTCAAAAAAGTAAAAGAGAGGTAGGATGTTGCTTGCTTCTGTAACTTAAGTCTAAAATTTTGGGAGTGCAAAATCCCTCTGTTATGGGATTTCTGCTATTTCTGATTTAGACTACTGTAAAGAGAAATATTGATCAGAGAAGACAGCTGCACTGCAGTGTTAATGTGGCACAACCCCCAGCAGATGTACTGCACCAGTACATTGTTTCTGAATTGGAGCTGGCTCTATCTGCATACCTCAAAACATAGTCAGAACAAATAGACACCTGGTTTCTTTTCATTGTCCCCATTGGCACCTGCAAGTCTGAAGAGAGGTAAAAAAGAAACCCCTCCTTGCCTTAGTGGTGCTGCCCACACCACATTAATGTCATGCTGAAAGCCTGGTCTTTTCCTAGGCCAGCAGTGTCTCGCTGTAGTTGTGTTGGTCTGCTGAGTTCTGCCTGGGGGTCTCCAGCTCATGCTCATTTGCTCTGTGCTTTCCCTTCCCTCTGGCATTTTTATAAACAATCACTTTTCCCTTTTTTTTTTTTTTTGTTGCCGTCTGTCAGTTGTTGAAATGGGGCCAGACAGAAGCCTCCGGCTCAGTTGTGATTTATGGTCCAGTGTTCAGATGTGACTTCTTGTGCTTGTGCTCCGGGTCTCCTAAGACTTTAAAGTCACTGCGCTCACACTAGTGAACTAATCAGGGCCAGCGAGCAGCTTTCAAAACCACTCCATGATAGCTCATACTGCTAAATTATTTGCATGTTACCTGACGTGACTTTGGCCTATGTCAGTAAGCTTTCTCCTAATCAGCGTCCACAGTTTGCAGGATGGCATGGGCTGGAGATGTTTATTAGTATTCAGCAGACATGAAGCAACTCTGTTTTTAAAGGAGAGAAGACAGTTTAGCCATCATGACATATTAAGAGCACTGAATTTCAAGGACAGAGAGCAAACTCTTTTATTTAATAGCATAGGCGTAACTTTAGACAAGCACTGCAGAGGTCTGGGAATACAGTACTGTCACGTTTACAGACTCCTGGGTTGAGTATTTCTTTCATAACCTGCTTTGAGCAGCAATGTGGTTACACACCCAGTAGGTAAAATGAGGTGAACAGTACATCAAGGTCACCACATCTCAGGAGTGAGAGAGGACCCTGGAGCAAATTTCCCCTTGTGCAACAGGCTGCTCTCCTTCACTGACAGGTAGGATTTGGTTGCTCATTCTCTCCTCATCTCTCTAACCTTTTCTTACTCTTGGTATTCTGCTTCACCAACCCATCATCATCCCAGTGTCAGTGACCTTCTCTTTTCCAGTGGCAGCCTGAACCCACATTTTGTGTATAAAAGCAATGTATTTCAAAAACCCACTGGCTATCTGAATAGCTGTTTTCAAGATCAGCACTTTTACATTAATAGGCATGGTCCTATAGAAAACCAACATAGAAAAGACTTGAAGACAATCACTGTAATATTATTAAAATTGATCTTTTTGTTTGTTTGTTTATTTGTTGTTTTTTTTTTGTGTGTGGGTTTTTTTTGTTTTGAAACATAGTTGGTAGGGAATGCAGATTAGTGGGGTACTGGTCTGAGAGTCAGGTTTTCCATTTTAATCCCTGCTTTCAATCTAAATTGTGACACAAGAGTGGTCCTTCACCACTTTATCTCATCTACATCTTTGGGAAGAGTCTGTCACTCACAAGCTGTATGTTCATTATTCAGCACAGCAAGGTCCTGATGTAAATGAAGCACAAATTTAATGCAAAAAATAGTTCAGATTAGGCAAATTAGTGTGCAGCTAAATGTCCTACACAGAATTAAGTATCAGATGATGTAAAAAGATCTAATTGGAAAGGCAGAAAAGAATAATATAAAGAAAGAGTGTCTCATTAATTGGGAAGTTAACAGTATCACAGTATGTTTGGGATTGGAAGGGACCTCCAAAGATCATCTAGTCCAATCCCCCTGCTGGAGCAGGAACACCTAAGTGAGGTCACACAGGAACATGTCCAGGTGGGTTTTGAATGTCTCCAGAGAAGGAGACTCCACAACCCCCCTGGGCAGCCTGTTCCAGGCTCTGTCACCCTTACTGAGAAGAAGTTTTTTCTCAAATTTAAGCGGAACCTCTTGTGTTCCAGCTTGATCCTATTACCCCTTGTCCTATCATTGTTTGCCACTGAGAAGAGCCTGGCTCCATCCTCATGGCACTCACCCTTTATATATTTATAAACATTAATGAGGTCCCCCCTTAGTCTCCTCTTCTCCAAACTAAAGAGACCCAGCTCCCTCAGCCTTTCTTCATAAGGGAGGTGCTCCACTCCCTTAATCATCTTCATTGCCCTACGCTGGACCCTCTCCAGCAGTTCCCTGTCCTTCTGGAACTGAGGGGCCCAGAACTGGACACAATATTCCAGATGTAGTCTCACCAGGGCGGAGTAGAGGGGAAGGAGGACTTCTCTCGATCTACTAACCACCCCCTTTCTAATACACCCCAGGATGCCATTGGCCTTCCTGGCCACAAGGGCACAGTGCTGGCTCATGGTCATCCTGTTGTCCACCAGGACCCCCAGGTCTATTTCCCCTACACTGCTCTCTAATATGTAATTTCCCAACCTATACTGGAACCTGGGGTTGTTCCTGCCCAGATGCAGGACTCTACACTTTCCCTTGTTAAATTTCATTAGGTTATTCCCCGCCCAACTCTCCAGCCTGTCCAGGTCTCTGGATGGCAGCACAGCCTTCTGGCGTGTCAGCCACTCCTCCCAGCTTAGTGTCATCAGCAAACTTGCTGATAGTACGTACACTCTATTCCCTTGTCTAAATCGTTAAGGAATATATTGAATAATATTGGCCCCAGTACTGACCTGAAGCACTCCACTAGATACTGGCCTCCAACCAGACTCCGCACCATTGACTACCACTCTCTGGCTTCTCTCCTTTAGCCAGTTTGCAACCCACCTCACTAGTCTATCGTCTAGACCACATCTCCTCAACTTAGCTGTGAGGATGCTGTGGGAGACTGTGTCAAAGGCTTTACTGAAGTCAAGGTAGACCACATATACCGCTCTGCCATCATCCATCCACCTTGTTACATTCTCATAAAAGGCTATGAGGTTGGTCAAGCATGACTTACCCTTGGTAAAGCCATGCTGACTGCCCCTAATAACACTCTTATCCTTGATATGCCTTGAGATGGCACCAAGGATAAGCTGTTCCATTACTTTCCCAGGGACAGAGGTGAGGCTGACTGGTCTATAATTACCCGGGTCCTCCATTTTGCCCTTTTGTAGACTGGAGTGACATTTGCTTTCCTCCAATCCTCGGGCACCTCCCCTGTTTCCGAAGACTTGGCAAAGATGATGGAGAGCGGTCCAGCAATGACTTCAGACAGCTCCCTCAGCACCCGCGGATGCATCCCGTCTGGACCCATGGATTTATGGATGTCCAGACTATTTAATTGCTCCCTAACCCAGTCCTCATCGACTAAAGCAAACTCCTCCATTGACCTGGCTTCATCCGGGGTCTCAGGGGTACAGGGCTCCCCAGGACAGCCTCCAGAAGAGTAGACAGAGACAAAGAAGGCATTCAGTAATTCTGCCTTCCCTGTATCTTCTGCCACCAGGGCACCCACCCCGTTCATCAGTGGGCCTACATTGCCTCTGGTACTAGTTTTATCTGCTATGTATTTGAAAAAGTTCTTTTTGCTGTCCTTGACCCCTCTCGCCAGCTGTAATTCTAAGGAGGCCTTGGCTATCCTAGCTGCCTTCCTACATCCTCTAACAGCAGCCTTATATTCTTCCCAAGTGGCCAGCCCCTGCTTCCATGACCTGTAAACTCTCCTCTTCTGCTTGAGCATACCCAACAGATCCCTATTCAACCATGCAGGCCTCCTGGCTCCCTTCCTTGACTTCCTTCGTGTGGGGATGCTCTGATCCTGAATGTGGAAGAAGCAATCTCTGAATGCAATCCAGCTATCTTGGGCCCCTTTTCCTTCAAGCAGTCTTGCCCATGGGATTTCCCCCAGCAATTGCTTGAAAAGGCCAAAGTTAGCCCTGCTAAAGTCCAGGGTTGCAATTCTGTTCCTGCCACCCAAGATGCTGAACTCCACCATCTCGTGGTCACTGCAACCCAGGCAGCCCTCAACCTCTACTGCTTCGACCAGTCCCTCCTTGTTAGTGAGGATGAGATCCAGCAGTGCACCTCTCCTAGTCGGCTCCTCCACCATCTACATGAGGAAGTTATCATCAATGCACTGGAGGAACCTCCTGGACTGTGGCTGGCTGGCTGAATGGTCCTTCCAGCAAACATCAGGGAAGTTAAAATCCCCCACAACAACCAGGGCCTGTGACTGTGAGGCCACTCTCAGCTGCCCATAGAAGGCCTCATCAACTTCCTCAGCCTGATCTGGTGGCCTGTAACAGACGCCCACAACAGTGTCACCCCTGCCAGTCTGCCCCTTGATCCTGACCCATACACTCTCAACTCGCTCGTCATCCACTCCTGGGCAGAATTTAGTACATTGTAGTTGCTCTCTCACATAGAGAGCAACTCCACCACCACGTCTGGCTGGCCTGTCTTTCCTGAAAAGGGCATAGCCATCCATGACCACATTCCAGTCATGTGAACTGTCCCACCATGTTTCCGTAATTGCCACCAGATCATAATCTCCTGACCGAACACAGGATTCTAACTCCTCCTGCTTATTCCTCATGCTGCGCGCATTGGTGTACAGGCATTTCAGGGAGCGAGCAGAGCACACCAATTTCTCCCTAGGGGCATAGGAGGCCACCCCATCCTCATCAGTTTTAGAACACTGCCCCACTGGGACAAGCCCAGCTACAACCCCATCCCCCTTCGAGCCTAGTTTAAAGCTCTCCAAATGAGCCCAGCTAATTCCTGCCCCAGCATCCTTTTGCCCCTGCGAGATAAACCTTTCCCGCGTGACACTGTCCGGACTGGTGACTTATAAAACCAACCATTATCAAAAAATCCAAAGCCCTGCCTGTAGCACCAGTCTTGGAGCCAACCATTAAGAGACTGAATTTTCCTATTCCATCCCACATCGTCCCTTGAAGATGGAAGGAGTGAAGAGAAGATCACTTGAGCCCCTGAGTCTTTCACCATCCTTTCCAAGACCTTGAAATCATTCTTCATTCCCCTCAGACTACGGGAAGCAGCTTCCTCCCAATCTGTCTGGAAGACCAGCAGCGGGTAGTAGTCTGTCAGGTGCACCAGTTTGGGGAGCTCTCTAGCAATATCCTTGATCCGGGCTCCAGGTAGACTACAAACTTCCCTAAGATGAGGGTCAACCCTGCATATTGGGCCCTCTGTTCCTTTCAGAAGGGAATTTCCTATTACAATCACCCTTCTTTCTTTCTTATCAGAGGCAGTCTTAAGTTGTGAAGTCAACCGCCTCTTCCTATGTGATCTTGTAGGCAGGCTTGGCACCACCTCCTCACCTACCTCTGCTTCAAGATCCAGGGCCTCAAACCTATTACGGAGGGGCACCTGGGGAGACAAAGCAGGCAGGGAGGGGGGCAGCCCGTGACGCCGAACCGGAATACACTTCCAACCCTCGTCGTCTTTTAGGTCCCCTGCCTCTGCCCGACAGCGACAAGGGCAGGGCTGTCTCAGGACTTTTGCCTCTGTCCGAGAGGGCAGGAGGTCCATCTCCTTTTGGGGGGTACCTCCCTGGGACCTTTCCGACTGGCACGTCAGGGTGTTACTCCACCAGTCGATCTCCCTTTCGCACTCCCTGATGGTCCTCAGCATCTCAACCTCCTCTTTAAGTTTCACAACCATGTCGAGCAGATCTTGCACCTGCTCACACCTCACACAGGTGGAGTGCTGGCCTCCCTCCCCCGGCAGCAGCAGGCTCTGGCACTCCCTGCAGCCGGAGACCTGAACAGCCACCGTGCGGGACAGAACCTCCTCAGTCTGCGTAGCCACAGTCTGTTTGAGACAAGCTCTCCTCCTGGAGGCGACCATGGTCGTCAGCACTCTGGGGTGCTGGCAATAAGTTAGAGGGGCTGACAAGCGACAACTGCTCTCTGCACCCTGCTACACAACCTACCACACCTGCTGCTGCGGCACAGTGTGGGTGGGACTCACCCGCTACACAACCTGGTTGCTCCTCCCTACACCTGGTGGGCAGCGACTAGTCACTGCCCTCCCAAAGGATTTTTCAAGGCAAGGGGAGGGTGTGTGGTCGCCGTCACGGTGGGAGCGCCCCCCGCCACGTCAGCCGCTCTCTCGCAATGGCTGCCGGGGCTGCAGGGATTGGGACTCGCCGGGGATCACGCTGTCCCTGTACATTTCCCTCTGAGCTTCCTAATCTCGGCTGAACCTCGTGGTCGGCTGAACCCCGCCGGCTCGGCTCTCGCTGGGCTGGCTCCGATCAGCTGACAGTTGACTTCACAGAGAATGGTGGAAGAACTTTCCTACTCACTTTAAGTTTAGAGGAAGAAATGATACACATTTCACGTGGTGTTGTTCTTCATTGTGCTTAGCATAAGGCTGTCAAGTACATAAGTAATGCGGGGAACATTTGTACAGCCTTGAGAGTGTAAGATGACACCTATTTCATGTCGTGACACAATGCAGTGTAGTCATCTATGCGGTAGAGTGATGAAAGGTTACTGTTTTATTTATAAAATCAGTAATGAGCTCAAAAATAATGGTGTCATAATTGATGTAAAATTGCTCTGTTACAATGATTTATGCTCATTTTACTAGCTCAAATTGTTTTTAAATTAGGCATTTGGGGTTCATATTCATTGTCTTTTGTCTAATTTTAAAAGACATTTAAAATACCTTAAAGGAGAAAATTAATTGAGTAGGTAGAGAATGCAAAAGTAGTCTTGGAAGTAAAGTTTGTTTTATTGATTTAAATATATACTTTAAAAGACTTGTGAGAGAAAAAAAAAGCAAAGTGACATTATTTATCTACAATACACAGACTTAGATGCTGGATAAAAATGGACAAAAATACTTCCTCTCTTCAAAACAAAACTAATATTTCATTGTGATGGGAGAAAAAAAGGACAAAAGGTGGAAAAAAGGTGGCATTTTTTGTCAAAAGAAGAGCAAGTTTCATTTCAAATTAGTACAATAGCTGCAGCACTGAAATGAGATGTTTCTGAATGTGGGACGCTCTGATGCACTTTCTCCAAAGTGTCCTTTCTCTTTCATAGTGTAGGATTTTACGACTGTTGAACTGTTCATGAAATTAAATTATTTTTCTTATCTTTTCTGAAGCCATACCCTAAGAGGATTTGTAAAAGTAAATCCAGCCTTCATTACATCCTGTTCTTTACTAGACAATCTGGGCATAATTCTGCTCTTGATTTCACCGGTGGAAATGAAATTACTCTGAATAGGAATTGGTTTAGTGGGGGCTAACATTAAGACTGCAGTCTTTTCTACTACTGGAAAAGATGCTCGTCTCCAATTGTCCTGGATTTCCTTTGAACAGGAGTCATGCTGCAATTGTCTGTCAGCTAGAGACTGAGTTGCCAAGAGCAAACAGAAGAATGCCGTGAATACCAAAACACTTCACTGCGCTCCGTGGGACGTTTTTCTTCAGGAAGTCCAAACTCAGGTCAGCAGAAATCCATACAACAGCAAATAGGAAGAATTTTAAGACAGTCATGCACATATATGTTTGTGAGAGTCATACCAATTAATCATCAAGTTGGAGACTCAATCCAGTTTTGTAATTTGTGCATACAAAGATACACCTCTAATGTACAACACAGTCAATGACTAGACATGGCAATGACTGTACTTATAGGAAAGCTAGATGCAATTTCTCTGTGAAAACAGAGAAGCCTAGGATCGCAACACCGCTCTTTTATGTAACTAAAATACAGTATTTCTACTAACAATATAATTGTAGAATAAATCCAAGGAGTGGAATGGCTCACAAAATCACATTGTACGTGTAAGCATCGTATGTTTAGGAGTTCTTACTTTAGAAAAGAGGATATATAGGGAAAATAACTTTTAGTGAAGTATGCAAACTGTGGTGAAAGAAGAAAAAAAAGCAATTCCTCCATTTCTTGAAATGTGTGGGATAATTCACTGTTTACAACACTTTCCAGATGTTCCCTGTGAGGAAAGTATCATTGCATAGATTAATATAGCCTCTGTGAGACTTTTCATAAATTTTCTAAGCAAGTTTCCATCAGCAGATATTTTCAGATGCTAAGCACAGATCCACTAAACAGGAAGAAAAACCTTCAAATCCAAAACAGATGTAAATTTAATTCTATTTCTGTTGTGCGATAGAGCACTTCATTGAGATACAAAAGAACAGGTAATGCGTGGTTATTTCTATAGTAGGTGTTAATTCCAAGGTAGATCCTAAACTTTGAGGGGAAAAGGGCCAGGTTTTTTTAATGTTGAATTTAGTCAGTACTTCATTATTATTATTATTATTATTATTATTATTATTATTATTATTATTAAAATTTGAAAATTTTCCCAAATCGTTACATTTTTAATGTGCACAGCTCAATCAAGAAGTCATAAAGAGCATACTCTACAAAAAATTCCTTTTAAAAATATCAACGAATTGTCAAATGTAATTCACCTCATGTTATAAAATATGGCCTAATAATAATACAGATTTGGTTGCCTTTTAAAGGAAGGTTAAACAAATAGGACAAGCTGTATAGTTGGTCACAGTTAGTAATGGCCCAATGATGGAAGAGTTTTGAAGTTACAGATTCTGTATTAATAATCACTAACAACTTGTAAAAGGAGTTAGTAAAACCTAGCTAACTTCTCTCTAACCGTCAGGAACAGTTAAGTATCTCCAGCATCACATCATCTCTTTTGTGTATTTTCCAGAATATAGATTTTCCATCTGTTCAGAAAATTCTGGTTTATGAATGCTTTTCACAGAAAAGACAGAAAATGAGGTGTGAGTTGCTATTCCTTGGTGCTGTAGTGTCTTATCTTTCATGGAGAATGAACATACAGGCTGAATCCATCACTGACTTCCCTCCACGTACATGCCATCATCCCATGTAGCTGTCAAATAATTTTGTTCATATTACAGTTTCATGTACTATTCATCAAAGCCATTTAGCAGCAAACTGCCTACAGTTAGCATGCCAGAAAGCTCCTGAGAAAGAACACAAAGGAGAAGCCTGAAGCGGGTGACATTTTTTCAGTGTTTTATAAAATTCACACTCATAAAAAGTGTGTTATTGTTACCAAGTGAAGTTTAGTTTATGATCATATTGATGCCTACTGCCATCCAGGCTATGGATAATGTGATTTATATTGAATCCAGTGGTAACACTGAGCATGCCTTCTAATGCAAATGGGAATATAATTCAGGAGCCTATTACACATTATTTAATCAGCATTGCCCCTTAGCATGTTCCTTTATTTCACCTTTCAGTGTTACATAAACAAACATACCAAAATCATCAGCTTGTTCCTACAAGCATAGCCTGGTCTTAGTGTAATTCTTAACATTTAATTTAGTCTGTTCTGTGATTTCATTAGAAACAAACAAACAAACAAACAAACAAAACAAAACTAATATAATTGTTATGGAAAGTTATGGAAAGTAATATAGCAGTCCTTTCAAAACCAAATCTACTCTTCAAGCCAGTACCACAGCTTTCCCCATGTTCGCTCCCAGTGTAACTCAGTAAGCTTCTGCTTAATTCTTTTTAGTAGGCAGCAGACAGCTAAATGTCACTAGGAACAAGACTAAAGTAATTTGACTATGAAGAGAGACATTGATACTGCTGCCCTTTAGTTGGAGAGAATGAAGACTACTGGGAATAATGTATTCTGAGGTTGGCAAATTTTCATGCAGTCTACATCCTATATGCCAGAACCTTCTTCTTGAAAAAATGCAAGTTGAATCATATAATAAAATCACATTTTCAGCACAACATCTGTAAGTGACGGGCTTACTCCAGCACAAAATCCTTAAGACATGCATGAATGGTTTAGGTTTATTTCCAAACTATTTAAGGAGCCATGAAACATAGCTCCTGCAACTGTAGTAATTCTAGTCCATTTTATGCATTATCTTCAATCTCATTTTATGATACTAAGCCCAAAATAGGATTCATGTGAGTGAAGCTACAAGCTTTCCTGAAGACCTGTATGATAGTGCTGGGAGATCCCAAGGGAAAAGTGGCAGTGAATGAATCTAATCAGCTGTGGTCTGTGCCCAGTAGCACAGTATTGGTGTTTTGTGGTATGTAATGAAAACCAAAGTCCTCTGAGCTGGAAAGAGGATATATTATCCAAGTGCCAGGTGCAAAAGCTGCGTAATAACATTTGAATGTTAACTCAAGAGCTCTTGAACTTGAGTGTGCTGATGCTGTACCAACCTCCTTCCATACAGTCAAGTATGGGGGATTTTAATTGTTTTGAAAAGAGTCCTGTAGCCTAACAGGAAGGGTCTGTCAACTGTTATAGCCAAGAACATCAGTAAATATTCATGCACATCCAAAGACATTTGGAGTATTTTGTTACATTTCTAATTTTTTGAGTTCTAAGTTTAGTCTCAAACACCTTCGAGGCTTTGCCACAGATAGACGCCCTGGAGAAGAAAAGCTTTGTACTGAGGTCCATTGTTAGGTCACATTTATTTTGCTGCTGTCATAAACTCTGAACTAAAAATAACATACATAAAAATACCTCTTAATTCCCTCAAACTCTTCTCTCTTCTGGACTTTTAAGTGCTTTATATCACTCACCTAGGGTCACATTTCTGTGCCTTTTCTGATGTTGAACAGAACCATGCTCTTCAACCCCGAGAATGCAGGTTTGCCAAGTGCAAGCAGGTATGTCAAATCTTCCCACTAATCTAGGTTACCATGACTGACTTGAGTCTAATTTTACAACACTTGCATTTAAAACAGATGTGCATTTTTAACATTATTATTAATTTCCAGGGAGCTACTTGCAAAATAGCATAGTCCTGGAATAGAGATACAAGACCTTTGAATTTTCAATAGCACTGAATGTGACAAAGAAGCATTTAAATAAGTCATGATAAGATTAAGCATCCCCTGTCAGGCATAAAATGCTTCTTTTCCTTCCTTCATATTACAGAATCATTTAACAGCTAGCTAATACTTTATCTCTGGGCACAAAGGAGGTAACTTCAGCCCACCTGTAGGTATCATTTAATTTCATTGGTAGGTGAGGGATAAACAGGGCTTTCATCTGAATGGAACAAGTTGACCCTTTTCTGTGCATAAATGCTTTTGAAAAACGTTCTCAAGTTTTGTGCTTGAAATGTTAGTTAAATAAAAATAAGTTGGAGAACTCTGCCTCCCTGTGTATTATAGCTTGAGGGAATGCAGTGGGAATCTTGTTGGCTCATTACTGGTGATTATAAAGCGAGAGCTACTGACAGAAGGACTAACAGCTGTTAAAAAAGGTTATTTTATAAATTAGAGCAAAAATGCACATAAAATAAAGGCATTTTGGAAACAACTGCAACTATAGAAAAGAGGTGCTTATTTAAATGTTGTTTAAAA
Organism: Columba livia; assembly: GCF_036013475.1. Lineage (NCBI taxonomy): Eukaryota > Metazoa > Chordata > Aves > Columbiformes > Columbidae > Columba > Columba livia. Next base: position 5,602,230 of record NC_088605.1, on the reverse strand, counting down.
ATACTCAATCACATAACACCCAGGACTTGTAATTCATTTAAGAGGTAAGTACTATGTATGCTTTAGACCTTCATTAACACAGGCTGCTAATAGGAAGTTTTGTTTTTGCTTCAGTAGTTTTCAGTTATTAGCACTGAAAATCAGGGAGACAGATGACTGTGAATGACCATCCATTACCTGTGTTACCTTGAAAATCTGCAGTTTATTAAAAACTAGAGATAGGGGGAAAAGTACAGGATTTTTTAAATACATAGACATTCAGTAACAAGACATAAATTTGTGTTATATAAGTACATCCTTACTTAGGGATAATACAACAAAAATTTCCATCATTAGCAATTTTAATTATTGGTTGCTAATTTTTTTTTTTAGTACTATAAGTTCCTGAAGTCAACTGTTAAGTTGGTTATTTGTAAATTTACATACAGCATCTAAAAATAACATCTTCCTAGCATAAGGAGATACTTTCACAGAATCCCAGAATGTCAGGGATTGGAAGGGACCTGGAAAGCTCATCCAGTCCAATCCCCCCATGGAGCAGGAACACCCAGATGAGGTTACACAGGAAGGTGTCCAGGCGGGTTTTGAATGGCTCCAGAGAATTTTATCCTTAACATTCCTGAATTATTATGTTAATACGATTAGATTCTTGTTAATCACAAAGTCTTCGGCCTTTAAAACCAGCTTCTAACAGAGGGTTGGAAATGCCGTGCCTTGAAACTTTCCATTCTTGCTTTGCAAATTCTGATGTTCTGTGCTCATAAAATCTACTTTCTCTCTTCCTGCTTCCCGGTGTCACCTGCCATTTGCTATGTCAGGTTTGAAAAGAAAGCACACAGATAATGAATACACTAAGTGAATTAACAACAAGCCCCACACTTTTGCTCCCATCTTTCAGCCTTTCTGAACTCCATTTGCCAGAAGGGAAACCCAAATCCATAGTTTGATTCCCAGAGGCTGTCTCCATGCACAGCACAAAAGGAGCATGGCAGACATCAAATTTATACTGAAATAAATGGCTTGGTACAGATTATTATAAATTATTTGCATAAGAAAGGATGCACTGCATATTCTGAATGAATGTGGGCCAACCTTCAAGTAATCCTTAAATATCAGAGCAGGCATGTGTTTAAGAATATAGACCTCTATGTACCCAGAAACCATAAAGCATAATGAGTTTTGTGAGGGTTTATGTAGAGCAACACAAAGAGGATCCTCACATCCTCTCTTCCCTGGGGTACTGACATGTCTCCTGTGACTCTTTCTCCACCTTCTTTAGCTCACAGAAAACAGATGTTTGAGATGATTCTATGAGACTGGTAAATCCTTAGAGGGTAAAGGCCTTCCTAAGTGGGTTTGCTTCTCATGGGACGTTTCAGGCAGTAAAAAAATGTTGTCATTGTTGTCAAAAACACTTTTCAAATCTGAAAAGAGAGGGAAAAACAGATAAACAGATCAATATTTTCTTTATTTCTTTTTTTTTTTCTTCTACTGGTCAGCTCAAATGAAAAAGAATTCAGTCACTGTAACAGTGAAATATGCATGTAGGGTTTTGATGTGAACAGTCATAAATGTAGCCTGGTTAGAAGGGAAAATTACTAAATTACTGAACAGAGAAAGGCTGGCCAGTCTGGGAGCTGTGAGCCTGGGAACCCAGCCCTGGAACCAGAAACACCCTTGAAAAGTGCAGCTGTCCTCTTTGAAGTACAGCTGGGGTGTCTAGAAAGTGCAAAGAAAACACAAAACCAAGAAGCTGTGTGGTCACTTGTTATCTGAAAATGTGGAAACAGACTGGGAACATAAACATGAATTTGAAAGACAGTGAAATATTTTAATCTGTTGGCTGTTACAGATGAAAAATTAAAATTAACAGTGTCTACTAGTTGCTCAAAGTGACGGTGTCCTATACCTCTTATATCTCTACAATATAAAAAGAGCTTGATTTTTATCCAAAATGAAGCCTCTCTCTCTGAAAACCTCCTGTGCTATATGTACTTTCCCAAACAGGTTGAATTCTCCGCATGAACCTTCTACAAGGTCTTGGGCTCTCACTGGGGATTCCTGGCTGACTCCAGACTGTGCCACAGATTATCTTTGAAGTGAGAGTCTGGGCTCACTCTTGGGGTCGTTTCGTTTGTCCTCCCACTTGTAGGACAGTCATGTCCTCTGAGTTTGGTTGGTCCTCCCTCTGGGATGGTTTGTCCTTTCTGAGATGTAATTCACTTGCTATAGGTATTATATATCCATATAAGTAATCTATCGTAAGGATATCTGCTGTTAAATTGTTGATACATTGCTGCACTAATGATAAGGTTTGTAGTAACCTGTATATACCCACCTGTTTTTTTCTGTTGTTGGTTGATGCTATAGGATTAGTTGCTACTATTATTAACTGCTGCCCTACTCTTGATTGATACTGTATTATTGATTGCTGATACTAATTTGTAAGAGCTTGAGATATATATATATATATTTGCTTTATTAATGATAGATATACTTGCTAGTGGTGACATTTTTTTTTATATATTTGTGGTAATCCATACTAAAGTAGAGAAATTTAAAGGATAGAAGCCTCAGCATCCTTCAGTATTATAGAATTCTATCTATTCATGGTCATGATTTCTACACACCTGCAAGGTGGGTAATCCTTTAGGTCATGAGAGATATTGGTTGTTACTATTCTAGGGGAAGGAAAGGAGGGAAAAGAAAGTTTTCTGTTTAAACAAAAATATGGAAAATACAATCAAGAATTGATATTTGTGTAGAAATTTGCATCTGGCAAAAAAAATGAGACCCTTTCTATATAAAAATAATAATAATAATAAATAACATTTTCATTAGGCAGAAATATGGCAACCAGTGTCCCAAAAGTGCTAGAGGTAGCAAAAAGCAGATAAAATTGGTAAGAAGGTAAGAATAGTAAAAAAAATCAGAGTTGAATTTCATCACATGCCCCTTAAACAGATTGAGAATCTTTGGTAAGCATCACGCTTTACAGGGTTTACAAGAAATATGGGAGGAGAGCAGCTCTGCTGAGCGTTACACACAGGGTGCCATGGGCCGCAGCGGGGAGTGAGCACACAAGTGCTTAAAGGACAACTGGGCAATCTGCCGTTAATGGTTGAGCAAACTCAGGCAGCTGAATGCTCACGGTGGTGGAAAGAAGCAGGACCAAATTCGCTGAAAAATAATAGCAGTTTGGGAAAAGTAAAGCTTTTTTTTTTTTTTTTATTGTTGCTGTTTTCTTGTCTTTTTTTCTTGAAGGAGGAGGTGGAGAACAAGGAATCAGATCGACTGGGAACTGGCAGTGGGCTTTTTAAAATACCCATTTTATGGTCATAAAGCTACTTGGTATTGTTGCTGATTAAATTATTCTAATATTCTATAAAAAGAACTGGGAGGTTATTTTAAAGATTGCAGTCTAGAAAAGCCAAACCAATTTCTAAATATTTTATATGTAATCATAGACATTGTTACAGAAGATATATACTCTGTGAATATGTTACCAGCTATAAGATTATTGTGTTGCTCCATATAAATGAAAGCAGTTCAATATTTCACTTTTTAATTACATGCCTGTTTTATGGCGTGTTTCCTTCAGAACAAGGGCTTTCTCTGCTCTGTACAGGGTTTAGTAGCAGAGTTAATTCACATTTCAGCAAATGTGCCTGAGCCTGAACTGGGGACACACTGAGTTAAAGCAAAGGACCTTGTGACATTCTGTGAGACAGCTTGGCACAGCCTGGGGACCCCCATGCAGGATGCTCTTCCCATAGCCCTGGTGCCTGCAGGACAGACCATGCCCAACACAAACCTTCAGGCTCTCACTGGCTGCTTCATATTGTCTTGCAAAACTGTTTCCACCCCAAAGCACATTTCTGCGGAGCCCCAAAGGCCTCCAGATGTTTTTTATTTTTCGTCCTGAAGGTCAAACACAGAGAGATGCCCCAAGTGTCTTGTCCTGCTCCCTGGGCAATGTTCTGGCTGGCACTGACTGCTGAGTGGCCTTCGTGGAAACTGGTTAATGTGTTAGAAATGTGCAAGAGGCTGAACTGTAGCTTAATACATGGAGGCACTTTGCTCCCCTTGGACCTTATTCCAGAATCACTGAATTCATCATGACTCTTTCTATGAAATTCAAAGGACTTTGGGTCAGGCCTTATATTCATATTTTTAACCTAGACGTCTTTGGCATTTTAAACTGCATCTCTATGTTTCTCATTTTAGTCCATGACAGTGGTCATATTACTTCTGCTGGGCCTTGTCAAAAATGTACCAGACCTCCCAGTTAATACACCTTTATAGCAAAGCCTGGCTTAGGAGGAGGGCACATATAAATACTGAGGATGAAAGAGCCAGTGGCACATTCTTTCCTTGCAAAAACAGTCTGGTAATGGAATTCTTTCAATTGAAAGGCTTCAGAAACTGAATAATTAAGATTGTTTTGAGACTATGGACTTGCAAAACTTTTTTCTTCCCCCATGTTTGCAGAGATTGCCCGCTTGACCTACACAGGCAGCTTGGGAGGTTTCATGGTGCAGATTTCACAAAAGAAGTGCTTAATGGGTACGTCTGCAAAGGGGCCAATGCATACTCTTGGAAGTGCCTGTTTGTAGCTTTTTGCCTTTGGGCATGATGATGATGATACAACCAGTGGTCAGATATTCCAACCGTTTTCATCACCAAAATTCTTCCTTGTGTTGTAGCTTCTGTCATTGTCTTGGAATTTAAAAATAAAAGCTAAAAGTAACATCTGCAATTTAGTCCAAAAATCCCTGCCAGGGCTTGGCTTACTAGGGGTAAGAGTGAAGGAGGAAAGATATTAGAGGTCTACAGGTTCCTCATTTAGCCCTACAAAGACTCTGCTAATAAATCCAGGATAAGAAATATAACTGGCCATGGTTATTCTCTATCCCTGAGGACAAATGTCACAAGAGAGCTCATATCCATATGGGCTGAAGTCCCTCTCACACCTACACCCCAAATACCTGACATGGGCCAAAGCATGCAAGGAAGGACATCTGCTTTTAGAAAGTCTGGCTCATGCTACTGCTACGGTCTATGATTTGTTTCTGTTTAGTTTACTGATTTAGTTATAGCTACAGTATTGTAGGTGATTTGGGTCACATATTACTTCTCACTATTATAGTTCTCCCTTGGTATTGAGGACCATATATTGAAATGTATTCAGGTATTTATGCGTTAATATGGATACTTCTGGAAATAAATTAAGAACTAAGTGTCATCTGCTTCAGATGTGCTTTAGAAAATACCATCTGATTCTTACTTCCATGAGGTGGCTTTTTTGAAGATATGGCTCATTTGACACTTTATTGAATACCATGAGCCTTCAAGGTCATGCTATAGAAAGATCCACACCAGCAAGTGAAAGCTGCCTTAGGTAACCCATCTCTCCCTTCTGCAGGTTTGTCCCCTGAGCTTGGCACAGGGTGCTCTGCAGCAAAGGGCAAGATTTGCTGGGCTGTTTGCTGTGGGTTTGTGGCAAACCCACCATTGAAGAAAATACATGCTTTGAAATCTCGAATGTCTCAGCACCCAAGCAATAATTCAGGTCTAATGCAGTGCCACTTTTCTCATTTAAAAATGGGAAATTACATGAAATGTGAAAGCAATCTGCTCACATCAGGATGCTAAATACTGTTTTGTAGATGGATTAAATAAATCTTAATTAAGACTCTGAGTGTATATTTTCATTTATTTCCTTCCTCCCTCCCTTCTCCTCCCCTCCCAACTTCCAAGGATCTGACTAGAATATAGTGAAAATACTAAAAATTAAAAACATGGGAAAGAATACACAAAAAGTAAACATATGCATCTTTAAAGCAAGCAGATTATCATGAGACTTTTTACTCATAATTGCAGCACATCAGTGTGTGTATGTGCTAATATGCACACACATATAAATATATGTATATAAACGTATAAAGAAAGTATGAACATATTCAAACATATTCTTTGCAGCTTATGGGGCAGAAAAATCTATAGAGCTTCAAATGGCTGTCTTCTGCAATTCAATTTCCTTTGTAATGAAATCTAAAACCAAACAAGTATGCATATTGTTCAATTTAATATGGCAAATGAAAATTTATCTCCTTCTCTGTATTTTATTCTGAATTATATTATTGCAGAAAATTATCAGAGTACATGTGATTCAAAAGGAAAATAATCAGATTTCATTCTAATATTTGCTTTGGGAGGAGAATGAGCAAGTTTAAGAGTGAAATTTCTTTAGCAGAGCAATATTTTTAACAGAGGCTTTTTGGAGACATGAGTCACTTAAAATAATTCCAGTGGTGTGTTGAGGGCAAATTTCCAAGCCATAAGTATAACTTGGTATTTACACTCATGTAAGAAGTGCTGTAGTTCCCAATAGTGAATGTGATATTTCAGCTACAGCGTAAGAAGATGGTTGTGTTCTTTGAATCCAAATAGTTTTGTGTAAGTTGAAAAGAAGATGTGTATTTTCATACCTGGTAACCACTTTTCACCCCTCCCCGCTCCAAACAAAACAAAACAGATACACTGCAACCCACAGATCTGATTCTTTTAACAGGGGGACATTGAGGTCCATGGGCTGACCACTAGAAAGCAATGTGCTCAGCAGAGCCTGGCACTGGTAGGACTGGAAATAATTATGGGCAAATTATCTTGCTTTTTTTTACCTCCACTTTTTTTTTTAGCTAAGAAACAATGATGACACTGAATTTCCCATTGGAGAGAGGATTTGAGAACAAAGGAAGAAAAAAGGCAAAATTGCTTTTGTAATAGTTTTATATCCAGACATTCATGCTTAGGTAAAACATTGGTAATGTCTATCAGTGGAAGAGATGTTCCTCACCCTGTGTGCTCACACCTGTGCTCATTTGCACATATATTCTTGTAGTGGACAAGATTAACACACAAACTGCTGTTGCAACTGAGATAAGGTAACCACTCTTGCCTGTAACTTAAATTCCAAAGCTGAAGAATTTCTCATGGCAACGCACTGTGTGGAATCTCCTACAGATCCTGTATCATATGTGTGAGTCCTCTCTGGATTCATCAGATACCTTAGGGAATGTCCAATGTGACAAATCAAGCCCAACCAAATCTTCATCATGTTTAAAATCTTAATGAGGCACATTACAGGAGATTGCATCTGCACAGCTAAATTTATGTCTTCAACCTGTGTGCTGCATCCAACCAAACTTGTTAAAAGACTTGAGAAAAAAATTATATGAATTAAGTGCAATGTGGAATCTTCCCTCAGACATAAGCTTATCTGAGACCAGTATATATGAATTAATCATGAACTATCTTGAATAAATGTTCTTAAGGGAAAAACTTGAAATGAAATGGTAGCAAATGAGTCAAAATTATACAGATATCAGAATTCTTTCTGTTTGATTCTCTGCTATACTCTGCTATGCATAAATGTATAATTCTCAACAATCTTTCCTTTAACTATTTAGCAAGCTTCCTTTTGGTATTTGAAGCATTTTGCCTTCTCTTCATCTTTTTATTCCAAAAATGGGTACAGCCAGCCTTAGCCTGAACACAGATATGATATATTTGGGCTAAGAAGCCCAAAACAAGAGGCTGAATCCTGTGGCTATACCAGCATCAGTAAACTCGGGCATTTCTGTGCTGTGATCCAATATGTAATATAAACACCCAAAATTATATTTTCATTAAGTGCTTTAAAGTCCTTGATGAAAGGAGGCATTGTTTCTTCTATGCTGAAAAAATTGAGCCACTTCACATAAAATAGTTTTCAACAGTGTTGAAGTGCTAATTGAAGTTGCGGTGATGATTATTTTAAGTCAACCAAGGAAGCACAGATTTATTTCCCCCATTACACAAATTAATGGTGTCTGGTGATACTTTTTTCCAAAAAGTATTCCACTTGTCTCCCTCTGATCTCCAGAAGTGCGCCAGTCTCCTATATCCTCTGTACCCTGTCTGCCAGCCTGGGGAAGGTGTTGAGAAATTCTAGTTGATGCACTTAATACAGAGAAGAAAGTTATTAAGGTCCTCATAAAGAAGAATTGCATTTTATCAGGCATCCAGACTCTCTATAGGTGTGTTTGTTTGGTTTTGTTTTGTTGTGGTTTCTGTTGTTGTTGTTGGTTTTGTTTTGTTGTTGTTGTTGTTTTGTTGCTTTTGTTTTCTAGATTTCCATTGAATTTCTTTAGGGCATATTTTAGTTGACCACACATAACTCTCTAGTGTGGGTGTTGTGTGTGTGGTTTGTTTGTTTGTTTGTTTGTTTTATTATCTGGACATCATATCATACTTTCAGCTGCCTAAAAGGGCATCCTTCTGTAGGTCCTTAGGGCATTAGACATCATCCTGAGGGCATTAGACATCCAGCTTTAGGCAACCGGATCCCACGCTGGGTGACTAATTGAGCTATAAGCACCTTGACTGTAGATATCAAGCTGTTACAACCTCTGTATTCCTTTAGCACGTTGAAGATAGAGATCTGGTGGTCCCCAGTGTTGGACAACAGGCAAACAACTGTGTAGCTAAATCACTTAGACCTGTGCAAATAGATACACAGAACATTTAAATTCACAAGTATAGAAAACCAGCTACATTTACAGTAAGTCCCAAAGGTTTGCTACCAAAGCAGGGTCGTGTTCCCTAAAATAAAAGAAACAACAAATGAATTTTGTAATGCAATTAAAACATACATTTAACATCTTAGTAGTGGAAATTATCCATCTGCAATGTCAGAATAATGAATGCCATAATGCATATGGAAGTACAATGGGAATAATGGGGTTTAGTGAGGTTTCTTTGTTCTTACGGTGGAAGAACATGTACAGTCATTCAACCCTAATTCTATTCCTAATACATTTCTTACATTTTCAGTGAAGCAGAGTGCATTCCAGCTCTCTACTTTATCAAATTGTCTTTGACCCAAACTGGTGTGTGATTTGTACATGACTGTTATCTCACGTTGCAAAAAGTTTTCATGTCACGGTTGTTTAAACCCTCTCTGTAGAGGACTCTTTCAGATCCTTTAAAATCACCTCTGTCATAATGCCCACTGAAAATTGTCATCTGAAACCAACCAGGCAGGAGAGGAGCTATGGTTATTGCTGCTGGATGGCTCATGAATTGCCTACACACCCAGGTTGTGCTAAAATAGCTCAGCATCTTTGTCAGATGCATCTGTTATCTTTTTTTTAAACTCTGAGTTCATGTGTAGAGCTGCTATCATGCTTTATCTGTTTGTAGAGCTTTTAACAGAATGAATCTCTAACCTGTCTGTGGCCTTTGCCTATCTTGGGCTGCTAACACAACCGAAATAGAAAAGTCTTCCTTAAAAGGTCAGCAGAAAATGGGAAAAAATAAGTGTCAGCTCTTGCAGAGAGGGCAGCTAGGGCTTGACTAACACAATCCATGTTTAGCTACACGTATCTTGAAAGCCTCGTGATACAGTTTATTTTACCCTAGATGGAATCAGTTTAGCTAAGAAACTAGTAATCTCAAAAAACAAAACCCTTATGATGCTTCAGAAGATCCAACACAGAAGAGTACCTTGCAAGGAAATTAAATGCAGCATAAAAGCTCCTGAAACTTGATAGCATATTTTAGGCTCATCAGAAATTAGTATATAAATAAAAAAATCCAAAGGTGAAAAAGTGATTAGAGAGGTGTTTATTTTCCCTAAGGAGAACTTGAACATCCACTGGAGACCAGGGAAGAGTGCTAATGAAGTAAGTAGCATCAGGGGAGCTACTTGACTTAATACAGTCTTTTATTTTATTTATAAGGAGCTGATTTTCCAATCAAGGAGTCTGATGTGGGCTTTCAAAAAAGCGTCCATGAGGGGAAGAGAAAAAAACCTACAGGGATTCCCACCTTATTACAAGCTCTTAACTGATCAGTTAGTGATTTTACTAGAAATGTACATTGGAAGCTCTGTCAGGATGCAGGTTACAGCTTTGGATTCAAGGCTGAAAACTACACAGATCAACCTGTCTTTACTGTTAATAACATCATGTGTAGCACATGGAATTTCTGTTTGGGACAATAGTTGCTGAAATTAAAATTGCAAGTCTGCACAACCACACACTGTATCTGTATTTGTCAATAAAATAGGCCAGGACTTATTCTGCCTTCCTAAAGACAAGTGCCACAGCACATCTCTTGGTCACTCCCCTCCTCCCAAGAGTAGGTGGTCTTGCCCTTGCTACATATCAGGTATAATACCTGGTCCTTTCTGCATCTAGTCTTATCAGGCATTTCCTAAGAGAACTAATGGGTTGGAATTAAACTCATATCTTGGCCCCGTGGCAGTGAAAAGTTTTTATGTAGCCACACAGACTCGAGACTTCAGAAGATAAATTAGCAAAATGGCTTAATGGCTGGTGGGGCATTGGAGTGTGACTTGATGTTTCTTTGCTCAGAGCTTCTGTGGCACAAGAGCACGACAGAGTGCTCTGAAGACTGAACAAGGGAAAATGTATTGCCACGGAAACTTTGCAAAAGAACAGATGGTCTGGAGCAAGTTGTTAGCTGTAGAGAATTGATACATCTCCCCTCATAATAGACAATAAAACTCTATTTTACCTTTGGGGAATAAATTCTTGAAAGAAAGTACCTGATTTGAGCTTCTAGCAGAAAAGAAAATAGTTCCTTTATCTATCTAGATAGTGCTACCTGTTTGTGTCAGTATAAATAAGCTGTGGCATCCCCAAGAGCCTCATGTGTACTGGGAACTTGAAAAAGACCATTTCCCAAAGCTCAGAACAATTGCCAGCCTGGCAGGTTAGAAAGAAAAGTGTTACAAGCCAGCAGATACTTCAGCCAGATGGATTCCTTGAAGAAATCCTCCCCAAAATCTGGGCAAAATCCCACTTTTGCTAATAAGTGATAGGAAGAAACTAATAAAAGCACTTGAGCACATGTGCATGCCAACATCTAGAATTTATTTCATGTGTTTATATGTGGAGTTTAATGCAAAAGGAAAAGACAAAGTTAATGAAAGTGAATATAAATTGCAACATTACCCACGTAGGTGATCAGTGAGGAAAGTTAAAGGAATCATTTGATCATGTATGGGTAAGGAAAAAACTGTGCTACAGGCCCTAACACCCAGCTCTATTATAGGGCAAACACAAATGGAAGGGTCAAGGAAAAGCAAAACACTGAAGGCACTTTTCCATTCAGTATTTAGACAAAAGTCAGAAGATGCATGAAATCTGTGCGATAAATCAAACAGACATTTCTCTGTTCAAATGGAAGAAGACACAAATTGGCATAGAATAAAGTTTCTTGTTTCCTGAATCAATTGTTTGAGGTAACATGCATGCACAAGTACTGCAGAAAACAGCTGGCTCAATTTAACAAATTTTAAAAATACATTATCCTGAAAACCCTGCACATAGAGAATGAGGGAGATAAGGGAACTAGGAAGGTCAGTGTGGAGGAAAAAGAACGGATTTCACAATCAGAAAATATGATACATGCAACTCTTGTCAGTGTGCAGTCATGAAAAATAGGTATTCACAACTAGATTTTCATTGTTTAATAATGTATACTTTTAACTAGCCATTCAAGAGAAAAATATTCTTTCTAATAGCTGATTGTAATTTATTTTCTGCAGTTGTGTAAGGAAACCCAGGAGTATATGACCACTCATGAAAGATGCTGCCAGACTACTAGCAGAAAATCCAGCTTTCTCTACTTGTATTCCTTGTTAAATGCCTCACTGGAAAACAGTCCTCTTGCTTTCCCTTCTCAACCCTGTAAACTTCTAACATCTTAGTGCACATATCAGGAAATGTATGAGAAAGACTGCCTAAGAGACATTCCTTTTAAGACTGAGCATATTAGGTCTTCCTGCTTTCACCTCACCTGGTTGGAAATGACATTTACTCAGGCTGCTCTCTGAGTGAACCAAGGCATCTTTCCCAGTTTAAAGGCCATAAGCTCACACATGTGATATGTCTTTTCTGATATTTCCGAGCAAAATGAGTGTTCAGAAGACATTTCCATTTCCCTTCCTGTCTTCAATTTAAGCACATTTTCCCCCCATTCTCATGTCTTCATTTCCTTCTCTTTTCCTATTCAGCTTGCATGTGTTTCCATTCGCAGGTATATACACTTATAATTTTACAGTGACCTCAAAACACATAAGAAAAAATAGGCATCATAGTGCTTGAAGGGTGAAAATACCAATATTGTTATAATATTGCAGAATTTCTTCCTGACTCTACACCATTGCTCGCCTCTGTGCTAGAGGTTGCTGGACAGGGTACAAAAGACATACACAAGGGCTTGGTTGTATCTGTGATATTTTTCACCATTTTTTTCCCCATGATGGGGAATTCCTGTCTCAGTATCTCATACTGGCATGGTTTATACCTGGGATTTTGATTCCCATACAGATATTGGTGAAGCTCCCTGCTTCCTATTTACTACCACCATGAATAAAATAATGCTTCCTTTTATTTTTTTTTTCTCCTTTTTCCTTAGGCAGTCAGTAAAATAGAGCAAAAATATTATATCTTAAAAACAGTATGGCTGAACATTTAAAAATGTGTCTGAAGTGTCTGAATGCCCCCATTCTACTAATTTCAATTCCCTCCTGGGTTTTGATTCCCAAACTAGACATCAAAATATATGAAAGTCAGAACAGATAGGCGCAGCTAACGTGAACTCCTGAAAACTGCAGAATGTGAACTTACTAAGCCAGCAGAGAACTATTTATTTTGTATTTTATTTTATTTTATTTTATATTCTATTTCTTTTTCTTCTTTTTTCCTTGGTGGCCCAGTTTTCTGCCCAGCTAGTGAACTGAAAATGCTCACTGAAGGTCAGATGAGTGCCAGGGCTGCTACAAAGGAAGTTGCAGGAGAATGTAATCAAAAGGAAGGAACAGGAGAAGGACAGGGAAATAGGACCACAGCAGGGGTCTGTTAGATCAGCTCAGCCATCTCAGTGAACACCACCAGCAGTCATTTGGCCAGGGTTACACATCAAGACTCCAAATCTATAGCAACACAGAGTATCTTAAATCCCAGGAACCCATCTTAATGTCAGACTTTTGCTTTTTATGAAACAATTTATTTTTTCCTCCTGTAGAAGGTATTTAGGAATGTAATTTTAGTGATGTCTAGCAAAACAAGCACCCTTGGGGGTTGTAGCAGTGTATTTTCTTCCTTCTACCTTGACATTAAGTTTAACCAAGGCTTCTTGTATGTTCACAGTGTCTCTCCATCTGTATTCCTTGTCTGTTAGGCATGGACAAAAATCAATCACGTTGTACACTAGAGGTGTGCACTGAAATAAATTAATCAACCTTCTTTTGATTCACAGAGTTAAACAGATTTATCAAATTCCTTTTGGAAAACTTTATACAAAGGAAAGTTAGTAAATTTAACTCATCAGTTCTTAGAAAAGGATACAATCGTTTAATCTGTGTACAGCTTTTGATGAACTGTTGTATTCCTGACCATTTTTTATTTGACTCTGTGTCTTCAATATTTCTTTATTCAAAATTTGTTCTAACAAGGCTTGCATTCAATTAAATTAGAACAAAGAATGTGTAGATTTGTGAAGAGAACTTTTCATAAAACTGGAAAATAATCAAGAAGCTTTTGAGCACATCAGCCTTTTTTTGTGCTCTGGGATAGAAGCAAATGTCAAGCTAAGTACATGCTAGGGACAATTGTTCCTGGTTTACTTTAATTAATGCACTCAGGCACTTTGAGAATATTTCCCTACGTGGAGCAAGGAAAATACTGTAAGTGCGACACATGCTCCTGCTGTTGGGTCCCATGGAACAGAGATTATTTAATACCCAGGTAACAGAGCGGGGAACAAACTTTAGCAAATAGGAACATCTACTCAGATGACAGAGTAAGATAAAAATACATTTATAATCAATATGCAACAAAATCAGAGTTGGAGAGGTTGTTCAGAGATAATTACTATGCCATCATCAGTATCACTTTTAATGAAAGCTGAAGAAGAATGACTTATGTCATTCTTGGACCAGACTCATATTGTTTCCTTCTCTTAAATCTACTGTCAAGCTAAACACTTACATTAACATGTACATATGGAGAATTAACAGAAGACATTGTTGGAAAATTCTCAAAATACCAAACTCTGATTTCTAAGACTTCTTAAGAAAAGCCTTCGGAAGAAATGAAGATGAGTAGAGTTGATTGTTGCAGTCTCATCCCAGCATTATCAAATACCATGTAACGCTGATACTAAAATGGGATGTCTGCCATTTATAGGGTTATAAAATCTTGCCTAACAAGCTTCACAACCATTCCTCTGCTTTTCTAGAAAGGGTAGAATTGACAAATAATTACCACTAATACAATAAGGGACATGCTGCTTTGTTTTTCAGAGACCTTGGGTAAAATGGAACTAAGGCATAAAAATCTGCTTGTTGTGCTTGTCCTGCCCTAACATCTCAAATACAAATAAATATGAAATCTAATGCTATGTCCACTTGAGTGTTTTTGCTGGCTTAAATGGATCTTGCATCACTTCCTTTTTTATTAACTGTATCCACTGCTCACCTACACCAAACAACATTTTTACCATGAAACTAATGGCTGTTAATGTAGCCAGACAGACTAATTAATGCAGAACTGATGAAGACCTAATCTAATATAGTACAATTGAACATGGCTTAATTGAGCAATTACTTTGTACTTTTACTAAATGACAACTTCAGTGCCTTAGTAATGTGGAAATAAGAGGTAGAACTGGAAGATGACTTGTCATGGATAGTGATGGTGTTGAAGCTCACTGAACACCAGCGTGGGTTTTTCATTGTGTACCACCAGCTTACCTTCTTTCTCATAATCTATGTGGCCAACAAACAGTTGTGTTTGCCGTAGTTTTGCTTACTTGATAGTACCATTTTATTTAGAAAAGAGTAAATTACAGATTAAATCACACGTTTAGCTTTGGTGCAGATATATATACTTTACTGGGAACAAAACCAGGATGATACTAATGGTTTTCAAGAAATCTATCCCAAGGAAAATTTGCTTTTTACTGGCTTCTCCTTTTCTCTCAGCTCATATACAATAAGAAACTTCTCCTCTGTTCTCCTCTGGCACTCTGTTAATGTAGCACAGGAACTTTAAACTAGCAATTATGCAAACATCAGTAACATCGATAAGGCCTGTTAGACTTCCTGAATTTGTATTGATTAGCTAGTGGGATACTTTATCAAGTTGTCAGAATTAAGTGTTATTTTAATAGTCCCCTTCACACATTTAATTGTTTTTCTTCTTCATTAACAATATATGAGGCCTACTGCTAAAAATGTGGCATTCCTTTCAGTAGGATTAGCAGTTTCTGCAGAGAATTGCCTATTTTGTACACCGTACCACTGTGTACTTTATCACAGTGATCTGCTAAAAGTCTGCTCTTGGTTTGTGCATTCATTGAGTTCCAGTCTGTGGAAACTGGCAGCATTCAAAACAGTTTTCAAATGTGAAGTGTGAACTCACTTGGTCTTAGACTGGTTCCCACAAACACTTGACTCCTGCCTGAGTATGCTGGAGGCTGTTGTGACAGCAGTCTCACTGACCTTTGCTTTAGACTGGTGGTGGAAAGTACTCATTTTTATTAAGATTATTATTATTATTTATTTTTTCTATTAGAAAAAATGCATTTTTGTAAAAAAAAATCAGGCTTAGAAAGTGAAAATTTTGAAAATATCATATTCAAATAATATTCTAGCAGATATTTTAATAGCAATCTAATTTTAGTGGGAAGGATGTTTTGCCAGCTTCAGTAAAAAAGAAAGAAGCATTTGCCATCACATATTGAAAGGGTGCAACAGCCAAAACATATTTTGCATCTTTGTGGTTTGGATGGGTTATGCTCTGACACACTGCTCACATTTCCTACTGGTTTTACAACATCTATCACCATTTTTACACAATCAGTCTACTACATATATACAACCCAAGTCCTTTCCCCAAGATCCCTTTTTCAGTCTATAGGGAAGTTTCGATACATGAAAAATATCATATCTCTTATTCAAAGGACAACAAGGATAATTTATGACCTCTTGCTATATCAGGGGATGATGATACTTCACACTTGCCTTTTCTTGCAGGACTGTGTCTGGGTAAATTAAATCACTTAAAGATAAACTTTTAGTTGAAAAGTGTCATATAGTGATTTTCCCCCTTTAAGAAACTTAGATGAAATCCATCTAAGCAGCCATGAAACATTAAATCTGAATATCAGAAATAGTTTCAATACAACTTAGTCAAACAGAAAAATAATGATATTAAGCATACAAATGCTTTGACTTTCCAGAGGTAGGTAAACCAAGTCCTTAAGCACACAAGTTTGCTAATCCAGCTCTCGTTCCAGCAAGATCTTACATTTAACAAAGAGCATTCCGTGACAACAGTATGATCAGCAAATGTGTATCAAATGCCTGTAGCATTGTAAAAGCTTAATCATGAGGATCAGAAGAGATCCATGAAAGCAGCTATAGAAGCTGTGGACAACGAGGAATCTATCACCCCTCACCCACGGGGTTTGGTCTGCCTTGGAGGTGGAACCATCATCAGCAATTGGTGGGCTCTGACACGGAGACTGTGAATGAAACAAGGAACATTTCAAATACTGCTGGAAGGTGGAATTATTTTCCTGTCAAAAGGACATTAGTAGAATGCATGGCTGGATAATGATCCTTGAAGCATCATCTGTGTGTTCTCTTTTTTGGACTGAAAAGAGTGGAAGTAGTCCTTCCACATTTCTGTATAGTATCTGCCTATGTATTTGTAAACCTTGCAAATCACATGACATACATTTAACATTATAGCACACTCTTAACTGTCCTCGAAAGTCAGCCTGAACAGGCCTAGCAGCTGCTTCTCTATGGTCTTTGGGCATCTTCAAGTCAGTCAACCTCGATAAAAGTGTCAGGAGCCCTTTATTGCACTCAGTCCTGTATGCCAATGCCTTTCTTCAGACTGTGAGCCCAAAACTTTACTCTTCCAGACCAAAACTCCAGATGTGGTCTCACAAATGCCACACGGAAGGAAAGTATCCCTTTCCTGGAGTGATTCTGTGCTGGGATCCCGACAGCCCAGGATGCAGCTTGTCATCTTTGCTGCAGGGCCACACTGCTGACTCTTGTTCAGTTTGTCCACCACCAGGTCTTTTCTGACTCCTAGTCTGCATCACTGCAGGGAGACATTCTGTCCCAGATGCAGTCCTTTATATTTACCTTTTTGAGCTTCATGAGGTCCCCAAGGTAATTTTTCCAGCTTTTTGAGGTCTCCCTGAATAACAGCTCCATCATCCATAATACTGGCTGCTCTCAGTTTGCTGTTGTGTGATCAATGCATTAAGAACGTGCTACATGAATAATTGTATGCCATGACCACCAAAGATCAATTTGCTTCATTCTGGTAGGGTTCATTTCCTCTCCTTACTGTTCAGGGCTATTGTTGTATTTGTTATGCAGCACTATCCAGATTTGTCTCAGTATTTGCCTAGCAGACCCTGAGGGCAGAACTCTTATGCAGGTTTAGAAGAAAATTTGCTATCCTACCATGTTTGACTCATCCCCGTTGGCTCTGTTACATGTACCTCCAAGTTGTACAATGAAAGCCTTTAACCACTTTAATTCAGGAAGCTCTGAGAAGTAAATTATTGCAGTTCTGGGTGAATATTCTCTGAAAGCATCACCAGGTAGTTACTGTGTGGTCATCTGCTCTTGGCTACTTCTACAAACAGCTCCCTGGGTTAGACTAATCCCTTCTCTGATGCAGCACTACTGTTCTTGTTGCCTTTGTTTCCATGGGTGTAAAAAAGAATCCATGTCACAAAAATGTTGTTCCAAAAAGACTCAGTATTTGCGTAAGTTACTCTGCTATTGGTGCTGAGTTGACTTAACTCAGAACAGCATTAGCTCAGCGTAGAGCATTTCTGCAAACCCTGTTCTCTGAACCAGAAGGCTTCAGAGGCTCCTCTGCTTTCCAGGGGAGCACAACTATTTAGTCCAATAAAAGCACAGTTCTGACTCTGCACCAAGAGGCAGAACTTCTGAAGTTAGGAATTTAAAAGGGAAAAATAAAACACAGAAAAGTTTAACTTACATACACACGTCTCTGCTATTGGCATTGTACATCTACTCATGAATTCACAGTTAATAATTGAGATATATGCAAGTCATTTAGTAAGATGAAGTGGACATCTATTATTAATTGTTAAATTAATAAACTGTAATCAGGCACAGACCCTGGGGCACAAACCACTTTGTCTGTGAAAACCACTTAACGTACTTTCCAGTACGACTTCAGCAGCTTTTATGCTCTATTTAGGATGTATTTATGGCTTATTTTGTTGTTACGTTTGGGGAATACATTATATTACCAAACTACAAGCTGATTTCTCCTCTGCATACACCTCTGCTAATGCAGGCATGAACCAAGACTGCTGTTATAGCTTTGATAATTTGTAAAACCTGTACAGGTGCAGAAAAAAAAAAAAAAAAGAGTACAAATTATTAAAAACTAATAAAGAGCTCTTAAATTAGAAGTCTTAGAGTTCAATTTATTTAGATAAACAAAAACCTAAACATAAAGCTAAACAAATTGAACTCTAAGACTTCTAATTTAAGATCAGGAGGTGAGTTGATTGTGATGTATAATTAAATACCATAATAAACAGGAGATAAACTCTGAAAGGGCTTTCTCCTATCCTTTTTCATGCCTTAATTTCAAATATAGCAGAGTGAGACATAACAGAAACAGGCAGCTACAAGTTAGAACTCATATCTTGAAATGATAAATATGGCATAAGATTATAAATAATGAACAATTTTATAAAAGTGACCATGATTAAAAATGCAAATGAGCCACCAAGGTTTTCAATTAACTTTTCTTGAATACCTCAGATGAAGACGGAGTGTAGTTCAAACAAACAGGCATTGTTTAAAAAAGAAAAAACCTATGATTGTATGGTCTTTCAGATATATGAAGTCAGATAAAAATACCAGACTGAATACTATAGTAATTTTCTGATATTTCTAATTCATCAGTCTTAAAGTGACTGTAGTGAAGCTAGCTTTTACAAAGGTAATTTTTCAACAGTTAATGGTCATTTGGGCAAAAGATAAAGCATTTTTAGAGATGTACTGCTTTTTAACTACAAAAAAAACAAAACAAAACAGGAGGATTTAAGGTTGGTTAAATAATTTTAGGAAATAAAAAAAATCAGAAGATTGCTCTCACTCCAATATTTTCAGCCATTAGATTTCATTTTCAGATAAAATACTTCATTTTTAGAATCTATAACATTACTAAAAAGTAGAAGTAATAAAACCATTAAAAAAATCTTTTGCTTGCCTTATGTTATGCAGAGAAAATACACTTTGGAGGGGAAAAAAAAAAAATCCCACCAAAATTAAAAACAAACCTAAATCCGCCAATACTAAATTAATGTTTCAGACTACGTGACATATGTTTAAAATTTCACTCATTAACTCAGTGTAACCCGTTAAAATGAAAAGGTTCTCCACAAACGTTAAATTCACAGATCAGTTCCAGAAAATGCTGATGAAATAAATGGCTTTTTCCATACCTTTCATGATAGACAATAAGGGAACATTTTCTAATTGAGGTGCTGATCTGATACACAGGACATCTAAACGCTGCTGGCAAAGTTGAGGCACTTGGTTTTTCTTCCTAGACCCCCATGTAAGATGGAGGTGACAATATTTCTTTTCTCTCCCTCATTACCTTTCCTGGCTGACTAAATACTGATTCAAGAGCTCTTAACCAGATGCCTTCTTGTGTTACAACTGTGTACTCATCCTTTAAGACAAAGTGTTGTTATATTATGTGCCAGTATTTTAGTTGGCAAAATGGGACTCAGACTCTTCTGGGGGTTTCCAGACTATAAGAACACAAAATAAAGGATACTCGTTTAGGCAGCAGCATACCTAAGAATTTTTTAGTAATTATGAACTGTCGTAATGGTCATAATGTTAGGAAACATGTATAATTATCTTTCAAACCTCACATGAAAATGCCTTTGTATTTCTCTAAAACTAATTTACTAATCCTCAACTTCTAAAACCAATTATAAAATGCTATTTTGTGCACTCAGTATTTTGTAAATCACAGCATAAAAATTTAGTAAAGAAGGAGAAAATTGAAGTCTTTTATGGGACTGTTGATAAAATAAAGACACCCTGCTGTTGAGCTGCTTGCCTGCTTAATATCAAGTACGTTGGCTTGCCAACATGCACAGCACATGCTTTCAACATGGGTAAGTAGAATACAATAAATACAGAAAACAGGAATAAGTAATAACTGCATGAGACAGGAAAGAGATGCAGATGAGCTGCCTTTTTTTGTCCTGATGGAGGAAGTAAGGATAAGTAGTAAGGTTTACATTGCATTTTCTTTGGGCTGGACCCTGAAATCCTTACTTAACTTTGATTGAGTCATGAGAAAGGATTTGAATTTGTTACCAGCTGAGTAGCTGTAGAGGAAGTTACAACATATGGAAACTTCCAGCAGTGAATTTAATCCCATAATGAAATTCCACCACCAAAAGATGTTTACAATGAAACACTGCATTGTTGTAATAGCAGAAACTCTTTGAGACACACCTTTAAATTCTACATGAATATTTGTCAAACTGGAACAGTATCTCCATTATAGCCTTCTGGTTCCAAAACTGAACATATTCATTTGCTATATTGAAGAAAAGGGGTTTTTAGTTTGCATTGTTTAGAAAAGCTTGAAATATAGTGAAGATACACACTTGCAGCTTAATGCAGAGCAAGAAGCTAATTTTCTACAAGCATACCCGGTCGAGTTTTCCAAGTACAGAATATGTTAACAAAAAACAAAACAAAACAAATCAAAACAAAAACCCCCAAAGAATTAAAGGCAAAATCACTGAAAAATTGATGAACTCTGCCTCTGGCTTTATAGATGTAACTGAGGTGTAGATGTCTGATTTTCTTGTACCCCATTCCACAGGCAGACAGAAAATGACTACAGTAACCAGTTACCATGCTAACAAACAAAGATCTTTATCTGGTTTGTTTGTTGGTTGTTTTTGTGTGTGTGTTTTTTTGTTTTGTTTTTGTTTTCTGCAACGGTGTAGGTGATGAATTCCTCATGCTAATCCTTACATATAGGTGTAGGAATCATGGGGATGGGTGGTCATTGTGATGGGATGCCCACACTGTAACTGCAGCTCCTCAAATTACACATCATGAGGACAGCTGTGCCATCCCTCCCACTTCTCATTGCAGTAACATCCAGCCATCCAAATTTCCCCATTTAATGTGCGAATTTCTTTGGTGATGAAGGACCAGAGCTGAGCTATGTTTGAAAGATTTTCACAAGAGCAGAAAACGGTAACACTGTCCTCCTCTCAATAACTTAATCTAATTGCTCCTCTACATCACACATGCATGTTTTACAGCTGAATCAAAGAAAAAGTAAGTTCTTTCTTGCCCATTTTCTCCACCATTTTTCAGAAAGTCACGAACGTGGCTTCAAAGTAACCATTAGTGTGGGTTGTTAAGTTTGGTAAATGGCAGCTTTGAAACCAAGCGTCTCCTGTAATTTAGGATTGAAAGCTGCTATAACTATTATATTTATGTAAAAATAAAATAATATGCACTGTGTAAAATTTTTAAAGGAAGTTTAGAACATTTCCATCAGAAGCAATGTGTGTGTTTGGTATTTGTGGCAATAGAAATAAAAGGCAGACTTTAATGGATTAAGTTTTAAAACAGCTTCCAAAATAGATTCTTAATGCTCTTCCCCTTGTTATACATTTTACAGTATAACACTTGTAAGAAAAGGCTTAATTGTTAAAAAAGGCTTTAATAATTCAATAGGAACATAAGTCTTAAGGCCATAAACACAGAAGTCAAATTATGCCTTTATTTAAATTACAGACTTGGTCATACTTTGTTTAAACACTTTCCCCCATCATCTAGTATTTTTGTAGTTTTATAATGGCAGGAACTATCTGATAGAGTAACTATAATGATACCACCTTTCCAGTAATAGTAGTGATGCTTTGCAGTGTGATGATCTTAGATGAATAAAAACAGATTTGTAGGCTATAGCAATATCATCTATTTATATGCAAACAAAACAGAGAAACTTTCACACACATATCTGAAGAAGGGTTTGCCTGTCTGAATACTTGCCTGTTTTTCTCAGACATGAGCATATCTAATAAGAGGTATTTATTATCTCTCCTTACAAATCCTACCTGGCTGTTTTGGGATTAACCTCCACTCTCCATGCTCATTGCTTCCAGCTGCGGCCATTCATACTGAGCACTTCCACAATTCAGACAGAAAAGGACACAAGATTAACTTGAATGTTTTCTCTTGGGCTATCAAAGAGTTAGACATGGTCATTAGACCCTCCCTGATGGAACTCTCCTTAAGTGCCCTCATCTCAGAGATGGACACATTCATGTATTGATCCAATCCATTAAAATCAAATAGGGTGATTCAGCTTGTGAGAGTCTCTCTTGTTGTTACTATGTCTCCACCAGCTATGAACAGAAGACAGAAAACATGTCTTACAAAAGCACCAGCTGGATAAATAAATCCACTTCCTCAAAGGACAAAAGCTGATTTAAGTAAATTACCTATGTGAAAACTGCCCAGTAGAGAAAGGAAAGTAACAGCATAAGAAATCACATTGGTAGTCCTGTACAGGCTTTCTGCAGACATATTTCATCATTAGGAATCCGTGGGTCAGTTTTCTGTAGACAGAACAACTCTGATTTGTAGCATCGACAGTCACTCTAGGCAGATGTAAAGAAATCCAAATGACTTGCACTGATGCATATAATCCTTAACTGACTGCCTAAAATAAAGAAAGCACAGTGCACAGCAATAATTTAAATGCAGGGAAGTTAGCCAGGTGAGAAAATTGCAAATGGTCTTCATGGTCTTGTTTATTTGACTATATGGAAGTAAGGTCTAGGTATGTTGTTTATCATCAGATCTAATATAGCGGTGCCAAATCTTCAGAAAATGTTCTGCAAATTCTTTAGCTGTGCGACTTTTCCTGCTAGGGAAGGTTAAAAACATCAGCCCCGCAGTGAGGCAGGAAAGGCTCAGGCAAGGCAAGAGGAAGGAAAAGACACACTTGAAAGACTTGCATGTGGATGTTGCTTTACACTTCATGTCTTTAAATCTGTCTGTAACATCATGACATCGATGCCATAGTGTCTGACTTTGGTCCATTAAATGGGGAAATACGTAAGCATACCTTTGACGACAGATGTACAAGATGCTGCCTGGTTTCATTCATTGTTGAAGATTAGTATAGAAACTAGGGGCCAATTTAAGGTGACTTCATAGTTATATAAGAAATATAATTGTGAGTAAATGCTTATTGTGGCTATATGGCTATCTTTTAGTCATATTACCTACAGTAAACATCTAGTTGATCCTTTTGTACATGCTGCTCATTTTCAAAAAAAAAAAAAAATCCATTCATTTAAAAGAGAATCTAGGAAGAAAAAAGCCAGAAGGATTATGGTGCTTCAACTACTTCTAACTTAAAATTAGACTGTGGAAGATAAAACCCACATAATTATACAAATTAAAAAATAAAATTATATATTAGAAACACACATCAATAGTAGCCTTTCATTAACATTCTCAGTTATGGACTTTAGGACGTATAATGAATTTTACCTCAATGTACATATTGATTTAACACAACTCCCCGCACACACATCAAAGCAGCCACTGGATTTAAGAAAGTACAGGTCTGGGATTTTGTAACGACTTTCTGTGTAATGAAAGGGGCTAGATCCATGCTGATCCACTCTGCATATCTCTAAAGCAATTTATCATTTTTCATTCACTTAATGTCACGGAGGCACCCTGAGGTTGGTTTAAGGGACAACAGGGTCCAAAACAACTTTTATTAAACCAGTGAGAAACAAGGTTTTAGCACTCCAAAAGTGACTTAAATACACGTTCGGATATCAGTTGAGGAAAATTATTAAGGAGCAGCAACTAATACAACAGGTGTTCCATAGAGTGCACGCACATGGCTTCACCAAAACAATTCCGGAGCCATCCCTGAGTCCCGGGGGGAGTCCACACTTGCCTGAACACGGTGTGGGGTTATTTTAAAAGAGATACACGTACTCGTAGTGAGTACGGGAAGTGTACACTCGCGATTGTGCGAGGGTAAATTTATAATACACTTGCAATCCTGCGAGGGTTAATTTACTTACACGTGCAAATGTGCACGGAGTATTACACGTGCTTATGTGGAAGCACGGGAGGAAAATACACTCGCGATTGTGCGAGGAAATAATTTATACACGTGCTGGTATTGAGCACGGAAAGTTACACATGCATATGTGCACGGAAAGTACACGTGCTTGTATTAAGCACGGAAAGTACGCGTGCAAATGTGCACGGAAGGAAAATACACCTGCGATTATGCGAGGATTAATTTTACACGTGCTCATATTGAGCACGGAAAGTTACACATGCAAATATGCATGGAAAATATAAATATACTCGCAATCCTGCGAGAAGTTTTACTCACAGCCGTGGCGGCACAGCAAGCGCAGTCTCCATCCCGGGGGGGCTCTCGGCGGCAGCATCTCGCTCGTGCTCCGAGAGACCCGAGAATCCCGTTTTTATATTGGCTGATCAGATCTGACTGTAGGCATTCCAGAAGCTTCTCTGCACCCCCACACTGGCAGTGGGTGTCCCTGAAGCCTCCAAACATCCCCCACACTGGCCGCAGGTGCCCAGCGGCTCAGTGGCGTCTCGGCACTCCCTTCTCCTAATGGCCCTGGCCAGGGGGCTCTGGGGCCAAACAAAAGAAGCTGTTAGCCTCAAATAGCAGAGAGAGAGGGAGATGTGCCTGCTCCTTCCGTACTGAAGGAGGGAGGGGGAGAGAGGGGTTTTGCATTCTGCCACACTTAACAACATGCAATGGGAGCCAGGCAGTCAGAACTCATGTTATTCTGCTAATATCAAAGGCTGTTTCATGAGATCTTGCTCTTTTCCTCACATTTCTTGCTGCCATGATTTCCAGAGCAGTGTCCCCCACAGTGACCAGCATGAAGAGCTGGTCTCCACCCTCAACACTGCTGGCTGAGGAGAAGCCTAGAAGACACTCTGAGCATAACAGCAGCTCGTTTGAGTTGAAGTGACATTTTGTTCCGAGATTTTATTTTGTGTCTTTATCAATTCAGTCCAGCAACATTTGGGAAAACAGACAAAAAACATACACGAATAAAACAAACCAAAACCACACAAAGAAACAAACAAACCACAAAACAAAAGAAAACAAACAAAACCTAAATAACAACAACTCAAAAAAGGGGGTTCAGAAAGGAAATGGTTTAAATTTTAATATCCCTGATCATGAATCTTTTCAGCTGAAATAGTTCAATATGGGGAACATAGCTTATGACTTTTTTGGTGACTAGAGAAAAACTACTTGAAGACTAGACTGGACTAGACTAGACTAGACTAGACTAGAGCAGACTATTTCTGTTGGAAGGGACCTACAACGATCATCTAGTCCCACTGCCTGACCAGTTCAGGGCTGAAGTTAAAGCATGTTGTTAAGGGCATTGTCCAAATGCCTCTTAAACAATGACAGGCTTAAGGCATTGACCACCTTTCTAAGAAGCCTGTTCCAGTGTTTGACCACCTTCTTGGTAAAGAAATGCTTCCTAATGTCTCATCGAAACCACCCTTGGCACAGCTTTGATCCATTCCCTTGCCTCCCATCTCCGGATAGCAGGCAGAAGAGATCAGCACCTCCCTCTCCCCTTCCTCTCCTCAGGAAGCTATAGAGAGCCATGAAGTCACCCTTCAGCATCCTTTTTCTCATAAACTGAAATAAAAGTTGTCATAATTAGGCCCTCATGAATTAAACAGTGGGATAATGATAGAAGTAGATCAACAGGTAAATGTGGTAATACATTCAGGGAAAGTTACTACACACAGCACTAGATACAAACTTGTCATTCAGTGAGGTACAGCAATTTTGTGCATGCGCAAAATGATTATCTGAGATCTGCAATTATTACTAAGAATAAAAGGACTTTATCAGCAGATCTCAATGAGTGTGCTACAAAGAACCAGAATAATTTGTAAAATTGGAAACTGGGACATATAGCTGTGAAGTGACTGACAGTCATCCAGAAGGCTAGTGTCAGCCCTGGGAACGGAACCAAGGACATTCTAATCCCTGGACAGAAATACTCCAAGTTACGGCTTTTTTTTCCTCCAAAATGCAGTTCTGTCAATCAGTCATTATCTTGGTCTGGGAACATTATTTTCGAGTTCTTTGTGTCTATTCATTTCTTGGTGTTCCTGTGAAACAGATGATTTTTTATCATCCCCTGTGATTCCTGTCATGAGAACATCTGTGCATGAGGACAGACAGAAAAATCCCCAGTGTGCAGATCCTATTATCTTGCTACCAGAACATGTAATGTTCTGCTCTCTTCAAATCACAATGGATTTGATTCAATAACTTAAATATAGAAACCGTCAATTCCCCAAATAGCTAATTGTTTTCTAAAGAGATACATTATTACTGCTATTTTTCAGAAAAGCAAATTCTTAAGAAACAGCTGTTTTGCACCCCTTATACTTTGGAAATGTTCAGGATCAAAGATGGCTCTTACTCATTTTAAGACACATAGTTACTCTTCTAGCTTATAGTAGACCAGAGCAATAAAGTATGGCTTTAGAAATACTTTAATTCTTACAGATCCTAGAAACAATTTGGGAAACTAATATCCAAAATCTAAGGGCTAACAGTCATGTATTACTGAGTCTGTCCAGTGAGCATGTTCAAAACAGTACCACATAACAAAATGCAACCATTCACTGGGTGACAAAACACCATTATTGGTCTTGGTTTTCAGATTATTCTTTCAAAAAAACCCAAAGTTTAAAAATTAAATATATTTTTTTCTATGAAATAAAACTATATATAAAACTTTTCCTAGAAATGTTAATAAAGCAAATTGTTGATCTAAACAGAACTTAAAAGAAAGAAAATTCTGAGGCCATGTGACATTAACTGGTGGTAACCAAGTACTCTGGGTACAGTTATCAGAATGTGCTCAAAATTAATTTGAAGATAAAAGGACCGATGAGGGGGATGGCTTAGAAAAGCTGATCTAAATAGAAAGGTGAAGTCATACCATGAATTTTCACAAAAGAGTGAACCAAACATTCTCACTAAAAAGTGATACATTGATACAGTGTAAACCCTGGCAAAGTTGAAATAGAGAATCAAGATATATCATCCACAGTCACTGTAACGCAGGTGATGTCTCATCTGCCACTTAAATTAGCTTCTTCAGAGATGCCATAAATATGTTTATATAGCATTGCACTGTGCCATCCAGACAAACCCCAACCTGCCCATGCCTCTACTCTGGGCCCCTCACTTCAAGAAGGACAGGGAACTGCTGGAGAGGGTCCAGCGTAGGGCAACGAAGATGATTAAGGGAGTGGAGCATCTCCCTTATGAAGAAAGGCTGAGGGAGCTGGGTCTCTTTAGTTTGGAGAAGAGGAGACTAAGGGGGGACCTCATTAATGTTTATAAATATATAAAGGGTGAGTGCCAAGAGGATGGAGCCAGGCTCTTCTTGGTGGCAAACAACGATAGGACAAGGGGTAATGGGATCAAGCTGGAACACAAGAGGTTCCGCTTAAATTTGAGAAAAAACTTCTTCTCAGTGAGGGTGACAGACACTGGAACAGGCTGCCCAGGGAGGTTGTGGAGTCTCCTTCTCTGGAGACATTCAAAACCCGCCTGGACATGTTCCTGTGTGACCTCACTTAGGTGTTCCTGCTCCAGCAGGGGGATTGGACTAGATGATCTTTTGAGGTCCCTTCCAATCCCAAACATACTGTGGAATGCTTATTGTGGCTATATTGCTACCAGTACAGACTCAGTCCTTGTAGTAAAATTGACTGAAAAACTGAGCAAATACCCTGCTGAGCTCCAAGTTTTTCGAGAGACTACAACAGAGTGCCCTTTTGTTGGGAACAGCTTTGAAATAAGTCATGATAGCACCTGGCTCAGCTGGGTTTGTCAGTCTGCTGGAGGGGCTGAACTGATGCAGCACTGTATCTTTTATCTAAGAATGTACACAGAATGTTAGACAGTCCTGATGGGTGGTGACAGAGAAAAATTGAAGGAAGAAAGGAATGAAGGTACTCTAACTTTTTATTTTGTCCTTGTAAGTCTATAGCTCTTTGGAATCATTTTAAAGTGTCATGGCCTCACAGACGAAGATCTGGACTTGGACCACTTGTCTAATGATTCATCTTTCATAGAATCATAGAATACTTTGGTTTGGAAGGGATCTTCAAAGCTCATCCAGTGCCACCGCTGCCATGAGCAGGGACATCTTCACCAGCTCAGGTTGCTCAGAGCCCCGTCCAGCCTGGCCTGGGATGTCTCCAGGGATGGGGCATCCACCACCTCTCTGGGCAACCTGGGACAGTGTTTCACCACCCTCAAGGTAAAAACTGCCATCCTTATGTCTAGTATGAATCTATCTAATCTATCTTTCACTTTCTCTGCCTGATTGTCAACTTCCATACATGCTTGTTGCTAGTGACACTGCTATTTATAGGAAAGCCTTGATAACTACCACTGGAAATGCTCTGCATAGCCTAAGTGACAAAGCTAACATATATAAATCTTGTGCTTTGCTTGCCAAAAATCACCTCATAAAGAAATGACCCATTTGCTGGCCCTCTTCAAAATGGGATGATGGATCCAATAATTTTTTAAAAGGAAAATGGGTACTTGCTAGCTCCTGCATATGAGCATAAATGTTCATAAATGCATATCATCAATTTGTTTGAGATTGCTTGTTTATGTAAAGGAATACACAGCACACACTGAAATGCTTATGCCAACATTCCTTAGCAACATCTTTGGTAGTTCAAAAAAATTTCAAGTTATGATGTCATTTAGGTACATTGCAGCTTTTAGTCTCTCTTATGATGCAAGGAATAAAAACATCACTACTATATGCAATATACATACTGCTTTTACACAAATGAAACATACTTCTATTTTAGCTCTTGAAATACACAAGAGATAATATCTGTTCTTTAAAGATGACATATAGGCTGAGAGAAACAGAAATACATGCAAAATTTGAGCTTAGTCAATTGCAGTATGAACCAGGATCACATTGATAGCAAATTTTTCTCACTGTTTATAGTGCATGATAGAATGTGTTGCCTTCTGACAGAATGTTTATCTGAAGAAGATCAATCAATTCTTGCTGTTCCATGCTGTTATTTATTTAAGGTTGATCGAGGTTGTACTCCAATAGTCCAGTTGACTCCCCAAGATTTGACACTTTGGTATTATTTAGTATGTAAACTTATAATTTGCTTTGAAATAAAAACTCTCAACAAAACAAACTTTCTTATAGCTTATAGGATGATCTAGATGATCTAGCAGTATCTTTTTCACGTTAAATTGTGCAAATTTTACTAGGTCAAGGACATTACACATCCTACAATTAGCAGAGGTAAAAGCTCTCAAAAGAGCTCCCAAAGTTATTCATCATTATCTTACCCTTATAGCTGCTTGTAGAAGCTGATCTTGGCTGTTCACTTTAGTGAGGAAGGTAATAGAAAGGACAGCTAAACAGGAAGAAATATCCAGAGATAAAAGGTTTTCCTTTTGGCCCTCTAAAGGGCCTATGAAATCAACATTTTCTAAAATGAGAATTTTCATTATTATCTGTGGCTCAGCTTGGTCCCAGGAGACGAGGGGCCAGTATTTCTGGAGTGGTATGACAAACAGATTGAGCAGTTACAGCACTTCCAAAATGGGAGAAAAAACAGTGGCATGTGCATTTCTTCCAAATTATGATCACGGATTCAGTCACTTCTTGACAGGGTGATGATCTGGGAGGGACTGGAAAACACAGTATCTTGTGAAGGTTTTACTTGGCTAACATCAACATGAATAGCCAGTCTGAGAAACCAAGGGGATGTATTAGACTATGCTTTCTTCTTGCTGGTGTCCAGTCATAGGCTGTGAACTGAACCAAAGCAATCCCTTTTGAAATGAATCACAGAGTGCTTGGGTTTGGAAGCAACATCTGGAGATGATCTAGTCCACCCTGCTGCTTCTACTTTCTTTCTATTTCCAGAATTCCTCAAATTTCCAACCCATCGCAGGCTATAAAAGTGCTGTCCTACACCACAGAACTGATATATGGTATGACTGCACATCAGATGGCCAATTTGAAGCTTCAAAGACTTTAGAATAGGCTTAACTTTTAAAAATACGTTTGTTGTTACTGTTTTCCAGACCAGCTTATGGAGATCTACATTTGTCAGCTTTAAAGCAGCTTGGTTAAATGTCATTGTAAAGGTCTCAGTCCTTTTCAGCACTGAAAATGCTTGTGATTTCAATCATGACTAATTTTTTTTTTTCTGAGTCAATGTTAAGTTTAACTCTGTGGTAAGTAAATATTGTTGATAATACCAGAAGTACCAGAGGAGAACAAGACACTACAGGTTTTCCTGTTATCTCTACAATCTCCTGATTAGAGGAAATTCAGAGATATATTTACTTGCTGTAAAAAATTAAAAACAAAAAGGAAGAGCTTGAATTTTTTATACTTTTCCTTTCAGACCTTGTCCTTGTATGTTTTTTGAAGAAAGATATTTTATTTTTAGAATTACCTAATTGCACAATTTTATTTCAGTGTAAATGTAGGAAAAAAAAACCACAAACCCCTGTTTCTTTAACTAGGAACAACACCTTAAAAGTCGATTATGACTGCAAAACCTTAGGAATTTTCAGGACATTTCCAATGCTGCTAAAAAGTAATTTCTGTCCAAAAGTAAAGCAAAGCCTAATCCATAATACACTTTCTCTGACTGTTTCCAGCAGTTTTTCTACTTGTATTCTGTGTATTTACTGTTAAATCAAATACTGACACAGATTTTTGAGGTTTTGGTTTATAGAGTACAAGCTGGGTAAGCAATCTGTTATCTATGAAGTCATGCCCTATTGTTCAGAATGCTCTGAAATAAGAGATCTTTTAAAGATAAAAGTTTCTCTCTTTAAAACAGAAATGGTGTATGATCCCAATAGTCTGTGCAAATGTCATTGCTTGAATACCTCCAGAATGTTTCTAATTACATATCAAGTGCTAGGGAGGAGAATTTGAACAACTCTGTTCTTATCCCTCACTTAAGGTAAAGGCTGGGACAGTTTCTGACAATTTCTTTCAGTTTGGTTAAATTCCATGCTTTAATATTTAAGTTGACATAAGACTCAGTGGAAAACTTTGCTTCTAGCTTGTGCTTTTCACTTGCAGTAACATCATCAATTCAATGTGAAACTGTACTTTATTTTCCAAGCACATAAGGATGCATGGGGTTGGACTGGTGTCCTTCTGAAATTATTTGGAATCAAGTTGTACAATTTCATGTGTTTGTAATACTTACAGTGACTCCTGTCTAATAGATGTACTTACGTAACTTCAATTTAACTTAGCAAGAGACTCTGACTAATTTTGAGATCAACTCTGAATGCTCCTCTTTATTCCACATTAACTATTATGTGGGGAACAGATTACACAAGAATGCCTAATAACTTTAAAGAGGGCTCCATCCCTGAAAGCAATATAAAATAATCTGGAAAGAGATGTATAACCTTCTCTGTTAAATTAATTTGTTAGATACGTAGGATTGCAGCATAATGATGATAAATCTATTTTGCCCAAATGACAATGTATTTATTTAGAAGGTTTAGAGTTTTTACCAGTATTTATTGAAAACAGAAGGAAAAAAAAAGGAACAAGAAACAGAGGGCTGATTTGTAGCTCTATTAAACTGTGCCTGCACAGTCTCTGGGATGTGTCCATGATTGTGTTCTGCTGATTTCTCACCATCCCACCTGAACAGGCTTCCATGGACAGCTTGGAAACTGAATTTCCATGTGTGGGGCTGGCTGTGCCCAGCAACATGTCATCTGTCCATGCCTGTGATTGATATTAAGGGAATAAGTGCTGACATGTATCCAGGCCAGTGGAGTTTCATGTGCTTGTGGGGTTGGCACCCACTAGATTTACTGGCTGCATGGTCAACCAGCATAGTCTGGAGTGAAAAGAAAGCCTAGATGTGTCTAAAACTGCTGTAGCTTTGCTCTTACTGAAGTGAACAGTGTGAGTCTTGCTTGCTCCAGGACAGTAGCATCAATCTGAGGCTACAGAAATTGGAAGATTTCCCTTAGAAACTCTTTTCACTTGATGTCAAAGAGGCCAGATTTTCTGTCTTGGACTCAAGCATCGAAAAACCCTTCTGTCCTATAGGCTGTTGCCTTCAGAATATGGCCTGGGATAATCAGAGCCTGTGATCATATGTGAAATCAATCAACAGAGAGAAAAGCTACCCAGAGTCTGTAAATACTTTGGCTAAAAATGTGTTTATGTGCCATATTTCATGAAAAAGCAATCTAATCCTGCGTGTCAGGGAAAATTGAATGCATTAGTAAATTCTAAAATCATTTGCCTTGAGTGGTTTGTCACTACAAGACTGATGCAATTTTCTTCAAGTCAAACAGAAAACTGCTTCCTTACTCTCGGTAACTTCGGTGATACAACATTTATCCAGGGGACAGGTCAGAAGAACAGCTCCCTGTTGGGGTATTCGAGCTGATCAGATTATTAATGATGAATTATTTTCTTCCTTTCTTCTAGAAAGATGGACATTTTTCACTCTCTTTACTGGATTCTTCTGAGTGTTTTTTGTTGTTGTTTCTTGGGTTTTGTGGTTTCTTATTTATTTATTTCTAACTGCAAACCAATTTACTCACCGAGCCACCATCCTGCAATTTAATTTCTGAAAGTTTTTTAATTATCCTGAAGCCCATACAATTGCTTTTGTACATTATGAAAGTAATAAGTGATAAAAAATACAGATTGTTACTACAGGTGTTTGCTTTGTTTTTTTTTGTTTGTTTGGGCTTTTCTATACTTTCAAATGATACAATGTACCTTATTTAACTTTTAAAATATTACACGTTTACATGTATTCCCCAAGGTACTATATCAAAAGTTACAATCTAATATGGATATAATTCAAATCCTTTTGATATCCTCACTCAAGGGGATTGCACCTGAATTTTAATGTCTGTTTCTTGCTTTCAAAGTGAGATTCCAGGTGGTTTGTTTATAATGTATGTCACATGGAAGACTGACAGCTACAATTAGGAAGCTGGATGAGATGATCATTTCAGTCCCTGCTAGCTTGTTAGATGTATAGGCTGCCTTCTCTCTATAACCAGCTGATACCAGTGTTCCTTTGCTGATTTAATCCAAATAATGTGCAGAGCCAGCATGTGTAGCAGTGTATATGAAGAGTGAATGTGTAGGGATAGTAGCTGGCAGTGGTGGAAGGGGAAACATTTCCTCTGAATTTACGCAGGGACAGGAGCAGGAATCCCGTGTCACAAGGAAGGAGAAACAAGCCCTCCATCACTGCTGTCTCCATGGAGATTGTACAACATTTTTTTTGTAAAATTTTGCTGAAAAAAGGAACACCTGTGCTTAAACTTGTAGAGATTTAAGTCCAGATGGATTTTCTAATTCACATTTCTAATTTTAAATGCACTTTATTTATTTTTTTTTCCTGTCATTTTAAACCAACGTTGTTTCTCCTTAATTTTCTCCCACTGGCTGTACTTTACAGCTGCATTTGCATCTTGCCTTGAATACCCTCCTTCGATTGCCAGTGCTGTCATGCCCCTGTGACTCACAGCTAATTTTACACAAAACATTGCTGAACAGCTCGTAACCCTGGGACACATGAATGTGTATAGAAGAAAGAGCGGAGAAGAAGAAAAACCCTCATCATTTCCAGCCTAAGACACCAGAGAGGCAAAGGCTGAGGGAACTGTACATCATGGCCTTTTACAGATAAAGAAACCCTGCAAAATTTCTGTTGTAGCTCCATTATTGTGCTTTTCCCCCTTATGAACTGCAAAGCTGCTGCCACAAGAGGGAGCAGGGACATGGTTGATTTTGCAATTTGTGATTGTCCCGAGGTCTAATGGAAAGCTCTGCAGGTTTGCACACTGGGACTACAAGTAGGCCTGATGAGGTAAAGTCCCTTCAGATCTACAGGTGGGCTTCGCTGGTAAAATAATCAAGAAGCAGATAAAACAACAGTTGCTGAGCTGTAAGAGACATTGAAAGTCCTCAGACACTTGCACCATCTTCTTTTATTCAGAGGAAGAGTTCATCTGTCATAGCTACAACAAGAGTTGCAGAGCTATTGGAGCTGACTAAAAGCACAGGCAAAATTAAATAAAAATAAATTTAGGCCTATTAAGAAATTAGACAGCTATTGAGAGGGTTTAGCTCCAACAGTTACACGTGAGCTTCTTGCCCTCTGTACTGATTTATATCCATGTATGTAGACTAGCACCCTAGATTTAGCTTTATTTAATTTTACAAGAAACAGATAACCTAACTCTATTACATTTCAATTTGGCTTGTTTATTCATCTGTTTAAGATGCATGGATATGACATACAGAGTTACTTAAGATTAATGACCGGCTGATTGGTAGTTGACTTCACATATGGAAACAAAGCACCTGAAATAATTGCAGCAGGAAACTAAAAACATCCATTTTAGTTGGTATGCAGCAGTTTTCTTTGTATTTGTAAGGGCCAGATTGCTTACAAATTCATTTCCCTTGTGCCACTGAAATAATACACAGAAAAGACCTTAATCCAACAGAATGTGGTAGACACACAAGTCAATAGCAATTCTGGTATTTTTTTTCATTTACTATTAGAAAATTAAGACCTGTATTTTTGAAATCATCTAAGCATGGGCTCGGCTTTAAACATATGATTAAACTCTACTCTTCTGAATTTCAGCCAGAGAGACATATAAGCACAACAGCAGTCAAGTGGCAGAGATATTTTTGCATCTGATGTGAATAAACATCAGGTTATAAAGAAAAGCGAAGTACAGCTTATTTGTATTAATGGATAACACTGGAATTTTACAAAATGGATACAAGCTCACCAGGGAATAGCTTTAAGCTGGTGAACAGAAGAAAGTTTCCAAATGTCAGATGAAATGAGAATGTTACAAAGCCTGCTACTGGGAATAATGATCTGAAAAAAAATAATTCTCAGCTGAATAGAGAACTTGAGAAGTTGATGAATGAGCTTATATGACACAGTTGCTTGTGATATCAACAAGCTGGGCTCAATGTTCTGAAAGATGTCATACAGCCTATTGTTCCCTGAGGGCCTTGAAATTGGGTCATGGCCTAAACCACTCTTTGATGCCATCCATATTTGACCTAGCTCGTTTCCAGGATAAGTTAATTTTGGATAAACCACTCATGAATTTCTTCCCACCTGCTGTTTGCATCTTACTTTGTGAGCGCTCTTGTTGATTCCCGTGGCTCTGTTCAACAAAGAATATCTTGGATTGATGTAAATTCTGCAGTTATGGTGCTTTATGTCTGTTCGAGATAAATTCAGAGAGAAAGTGACCTCTTTTCCTGATACTTTTTAAAACCATTCCTAAAAGCATTGCTGGCAGACACAGCGTGCCAGTGCTTGCTGGCTCTGAAACCACTCGTCCTGTGGATCATTTCTCACCTGTAGCACATTCTTGCTTGTGGACTCTGGTCAGAGCAGCATCTGGCCTCTGTACAATGAGAGAATTAGCAAATGATTGGCTGGAAAACTATAAGTTGTCTGGGTTGTTTTTGTTTGTTTGTTTGTTTGTTTTGTTTTGTTTTGTTTTTTGTTTTTTTGTGGTATTTTTTTTTTTTTTCCTTTCAATTCTTCTTTTCAGTCCTTATAAAGAAATGTGATTCAGCATCCCATGGTGCTTTGCTCCATACATGAGGCCTCAGAATGGACTAAGTCCCTTTGCAGTAGAGCGGATCCCACTCTTATCTGGAACATAACAGTGTTCACCTCAGTAATTTCATGTAAACTAACAATAATAAAATCTCTTGGAGTTTACAGTCCTCCCCTCTCATCTTCTCGCTTCTTTTATTTTTAATTTCATTTCTCTATTTGAATACTACTTTGTCTTTTGCTAGGGCAGTACCAATTTTCCTCAGTAGGTTGATGGGCACACAATTTACTAAAGCAGAATTTTCTTAAAATATTCCATTAGTTCTGTAGTCAAACAACCATCAGTGATTTAGCTTCATAGAGGCTTTGCTTCCATAATTTTTATTCCAACCTAACTGGCACTGAATATGCCTTATCCTGAGATAATTTGATGACATTCCAATAGAGTATGTGTCATTTTCTAGGAGAAATTTCATTTGCTTTTCCAACCAGGCTGAGATTCTAACTTTTGCAGAGTGATGTCTAATCATTATTAATGGTGACTTACTGTGTTGCAAGAAAAGGGTATGATTTAATACAGAAAAGGTGATATGGTCTAGTGAATAAAGCAGACGCTGATGAGCAAAGATAATGCTACTTTATTATTATTATTATTTTAATGGAGTTTTTGATACAGCTGTTTAATATTTCCAAATGTGATATTTCTCACTTACAAGGAATTGTCACCATGAAGGTCTTTTTCTAAAGTATTTAATACTAACCCTCTGCATTGCATAAATTCTGCCTATTAACTGGCACCCTGCCAGTACTTAGCCATAATTTTCAGTTTGCAAATTTTTCTAACCATTTGCAGCCATAAGGAAAGCTCATCAGAAGCAGTCAGGAAAGCTTCTTTCAGTAATTCAGAAGAGTGCACAAAGCCACATCCAAACCACCTAAATTATCACTAGCAGTTTATCCAGAATGTTATTTATCCAGAATGTTTTGATATCAACATGTACTCTGATAGACTTGGCAACTCCCTGATCACTATGCAAATGAAATTAACAGCAGTATAGGGAGTGGGAGGACGTCTTCTGAAAGAATCGATTATCTTCAGATTAGTTCTTTTTGTCATCAAAGTGAGTCTTGATAAGAACCCTAAAGGAAGAAAAGGTAGATCCATACAGTAGTTTTCTGCATGTAGGAGACAGAGTGACAAAAGAGTGAAATATGCGTAAAGTCAAGATTAACCAGTTTACTGAACCAGGAACACAGAAATAAGAAACAGTAGGAGACTATGACAAAGTAATGACAAAAGAATGGAGAAAAAGAATAGGCAACTTTCACAATTGATATGGAAAGCAGATTATCTTTTTCTCTTTCTCTTATATATGCATTATAAATATATCATTTAGCACTGATCTGGTGAAAAAAAAAAGGGTTTCCTGGTTGTTGTGTATACCCCAATTGGGAACGGGAGGACTGGGGCACTATAAAATATGTGGTGTTCACTTTACATCAAGTAATGGAACACTGACAGTTTTATTTCATCACAAGATATGTAAGGGGGAAAGAGCAACAAATTAGAGAAGTAAACAAGGTGTGACTTCAGTGGGAGATGCTGTATTTGGGAGTATTAGCAATGGTGAGTTAGATTATACTTTTTAAAGAGATGGCGACTTGTCAGAAAGGAATAGGCTACAAGCCTATCTATATCTTAGAAAGTAATGAGTGCTACCAGTCTTTCTTTCTTCAAGCTACCTATGACTGGCAAGTCATGCTGCCACATGGTGAGCACTTCCTTTTTGTTTGTTTGTTTGTTTCGCTTTATTCTAAGTTCTGAATCTTATTTTGTCTGTGAACGCATGGACTGTAATTTGAAGTTGGATCTTCTGGTGAAAACGTTTGGTGAAAAGGCACATTAGTCAGATTAAGCTGTGGTTACTATGTAACCAGCAAAACAACAGTTGTCGTGAAAAGACCATGAAGTCTCCTTTGTATCTCTTCCTCTAAAACTTTTCATCAGAGGTAACAGAATCCAATGAAAGTTCTTTTGACAGACCAAGCTGTTTTGCTAAAATGTTCTGAATAGTTCTACTTCTAAGGTGGTGAAATAGAAAAAAAAAAAAAATAAATGTCATTTTCTTTCTGAAAAAAAAAAGGCAATTATCATTATACTTTTCAATATATTGTTTTCTGAAAGCGATATAAATCTTATGTGGAGGGCTATTGAATCATAGTGATCAGTTTAGCTTTCTGAAGTAATGAATGGTATAATGGAAACTTAGCTTTTCACTGCCTAACTAAAAAGGATTGGGTGTCTGTTTCCCAGGAAACAAGAAAGAAAGGGTTTGAGTGTCTCTAAAGATATAAAATATGTACATACATACTGGATTATAGTCACATATTAAAAAGGCGTGGCACAGCTAGCGTGATTACTACTGACAACACCAAAGACTGGCATGTAGGGTTCTGGAAGATCTCAAAATCTTTCCTTTTCCAGAACCCGATAGTTAAAATTTCTTCCAGTAGTCAAAATTTATGATGGACTGGAATTAAAGCCCAAGTCAATGAAAATATTGGCCTTCTTCCTTAAAACAACAACAACAGAACTGGATTTAAGGCTGTGTCTGGATATTTCAGCCAGAGTATGTACAGGTGTTCATATTGAATTTATTTTTTGGTGATTTGATGTATAGCAGTAGAGAAGAACTTCCTTTCCTCCAAAGCCATTTGAAGGCTTCCCAGTGGTCTGGGCTTGATGCAGGAAGGGAAAAGTAGGAGAAAATAGCAGAGGAGGGGAGAAACTGAAGAGGGAAAGGCTTTAGGTTTGTTCTGCTGCTGCTGCCAGAGAAGGAGAAGGGTGAAGACAGAGATTTCTTGATGGAGCATCTCTCTAGAAAAACACTTTCCAACCTGTTGTAACTCCTATCTCAGGGGCAGCAGCAACAGCTGCCAGGCAGATACTCCAGGGCACTGGCATAAGAGAATTAAGCTTCAGAACCTTGGCTGTTTCACTGCCCATGGCAGCTGCCTGCTGTGACTGTGCCTTAAGCTAGACTTTGATCTGCACCCAAACATATGCTGTCTGTAATTAGGTATATCACAAAGCAAGCTAGAGTTTTCAGGTAGAAATCTGTGAAGAATGGTCATGACCAGATCTTCAGTGACATCCTGCAAAAGGTTGTCTTCTGTTTCCGCAAATAGTTCTCAAATTGTAGAAAGCTTTAAAGTTTTCTACTTTCATTTCAGTTTTGCAGAAAAGGCATATGAGACATCTTTTCCTCTTTCCTTAAATATATAACTTGATACAACTTGAGACAAGTCTCCCAGAAACTTCACTTCACCTGCACAGTGAATCTCTGAATCACAGAATTGCTGAGGTTGGAAGGCACCTAAATTTAAGATAATCATCATCTACTGCTCTC
This sequence comes from Columba livia, assembly GCF_036013475.1. Taxonomy (NCBI): domain Eukaryota; kingdom Metazoa; phylum Chordata; class Aves; order Columbiformes; family Columbidae; genus Columba; species Columba livia. The sequence goes on along the minus strand of NC_088605.1, from coordinate 5,562,915 downwards.
AACTCATCCACCAAGCCAGTTGTCTAATTGTAGAAAACTATCAGGTTGATCAGGCATGATTTCCCTTCGTAAATCTGTGCTCACTACTTCAAATCACCTTCTTTTACTTCATATATTTGAAAGTGGTTTCCACAAGGATTAGCTCCATCACCTTCCTGGAGTCTTTGAAGAAAGACTTTCCTTTCTTCCATTCATAGAATCATAGAATATTTTGGATTGGGAGGGACCTTCAAAGGTCACGTAGTCTAACCACCTGCAATGAGCAGGAACATCTTCAACTAGATCAGGTTGCTCTAAGCCGCATCCAGCCTGGCCTTGAATGTCTTCAGGGATCTCATAGCCACTACAACTAGGGCTCTTTATTGTTTGTAAGTATCAGATCCAGCAGACCTTGTGCCATCCTTGGGTTCTTGAAACTTCTTGGATTGCTTATGGTCTGCTGTTGTTTCTCCAGTCAATATGATATGTGTTGGCTCAGCTCTCTTTGAATATCAGGGCCTGCAAATATAGAGGTTACATCCAGTTGCTTATGGAAGTCCTCATCTACTTCCTTCTGGTCAGGGAGTCTGCAGAAGAAACTCACATTGATCAGCCCTTTCATTCTGACTGCAGGTCGTCATATCCCTCCATCCTCATTCCTACTTCAAAAGTCTCCTCACCAGGCTCACAAAGATGCTTTTGCCCCACTTAGGTGGAACTTGTCTCTCTGGTCTAGGAAATGCCCCTGGCTTCCCCCTGCCATCCCAGACCCTCCCAGGGAGCCACTGGTTCTGCTGCCTCCTGGCACCTAACAAGTTATTGAAATCCACACTTGTCATGCTACAGAAAATGAAAACAGCTTATAAATAAGCACTATAACTGTACTTGAGGGTTTGTGAATAACACTTGATTTATCTTGCTGAATCATTTTATAAGTGAGAAAATGGAAGAAATTTTTAAATAAAGACTCCATGTTCCAGTTTCTTTAGTGTGTCATCCAAGGAGCAGTGAAAACGTCCCATTCCACACTTTTAGCTGCTGAAAATGTAAGATAACTGTACTTAACTTTACTCCATACTGAAGCCAGTCCCACTGCTTTCAGTGAGGAGGGTTGAGAATAGACAGGGCATGGGCCATCCCTGCAGCTCTGATTATGTGTGATAACCTGTGACGGCACTTTTGCTTGATTATGAAATTGAGCTCTAAGTACTATGAAAGCCTAGGCTGAATTTACTTAAATTGATTTGTCTTGAAACAGGCAAATCAGTGAATGGAAGGAATCTAATTTAAATCCCCGTATAACTCACCATTTACTCTGATAGTCTCATGAGGAATCCTTGGTTTCAATAATACCATATTTAATAAGAGAAGCTGTTAATATCTCAAATTACAAAAGTATCATGTTGAAAACAATAAGAATACTAATTTAATCTTTTTCTGCGTTTTGTAACATTCTCTCTGATGACACTGAACTGAATTGGTCTCAGTGGTCTTGTCATATTGAGTGCCAAATGAGTACTGAACTGAAAAGTTGTTTCTTATTAATACTTTTTCTAGCATTTTTTGGCCTCTGTTCCTTTTGTTTGCTTTCTGCCACCTGCTTGCTGGAGTGAAGAGGATGAATTATGCTGAGAGCTACGAAGCTGAAGAACTGTGGGTAGCATGAGTTCCTGTAAACCCTGTCCCAGGGAAGGAAAACAACACAAATGTTGCATATTCGGGTGGATTTGAGATCAGCAAAGTTCTTCTCTACATTAGCTAAGCACCTTCACAGTGTGCAGTTCCTAAGCAGATGTAGGGCAGCAGTGCTCTGCTTGCTCTGATTCTTAATACTCTCTCTCCTGCTGTGCAAAATACAACAAACACTTTTTTTGTTGTTAGTGTTTGGTTTTGGTTTTTGTTTTGCTTTTGTTTGTTTGTTTTTTGCTTTTCTTTTTGTTTTTGTTTTTTCCCATTGTGCCACACGTCCCCCACACTTCCCTCAATACTAAGCCTTGTGTTTTTTTTATCCAGACCAGGATGTTCTTTTGTCCTGCAATACTTAGATTTTCCCCTTGCCTAGGCTCAGCCTAACTTTCATTGTCCTTGTGACATATGGTCCTAGAGCCTCTTTAGAGTTGGAGATACAACTTCTCAGTGAAGCCAGGTTATTTTTGAGAAGGACGTTTATTTTTTCTCAGAGCTTAATAGAAACCTATATTCAAGTTCAAATAAGTCTGAATACTCTCTTTATCTACTAAATATTTCAATATTTTAAAATGAGTGTCCTTAAATGTAAGCATACAATCAAGAATTCCCCCCTCCCTTCTTTTTATCAATATTTGCATAAATAGTTCTTGGTTTTGCCTCCACAAGGATGTTTCTGGATAAATTTATTAACTATTTCATTTTCAAGTGATTTCTTATACTAGTAATCAGGCTGTCAAAAGTTTTGGATATCCTATACAAACATCAAGCAGTTTCCATAGGATTCCAGCATATATATATATATATATATATATAAAATACACACATGCATATATGTACGTATGTGTATGTGTGTACATGTACATATACAAGTATATCTACAAGTAAATGCATAAAACTGTCCAGAACAGCTTGTCATTTCAAGTGTTTAAGAACAAACATGTCAAGAAAATGAATAAGTAACTTCTGCAAAGTGTTTTCCAGCCATCAGTGTTTTTTCTGAAGTTCAAAGGATTTAGGTAATTTGGAATAAAATATTTTCACGTAAAATGGCAGCCATATTTAAGCTGGTAACTTTGTGATTGCCTTCTTTTACTGCTAGATAACCTTTCCTATATTCTTGTAAAGTGGGACTCTTTCTAGGATATCTTGAAAGATTTGCTATTGGAGCAAAAGGTCATTATGAATATACCAAAGAAATAGCTTTGGCCGAAATAATGTTCTCCAAATATTTATTCTAATTGTTTGCTTTAAATTCCCATTAAAAAGTAAAGTTAGATATCTGCAGTATAACATCAACCTCAAGTTCAATAGCTATATTGTTTTCTACCAAAAAATCTAAACAAACCACAAACCCTAGCAGTCAAAGACATTTGGTAACACACACACTTTGTGATATATCATCACCATCAGAAAAAGCCTCAAACCACAAAGCCCAGCACTAAAATCAAGAAACAAACAAAGAAACAAACAAACAACAAAGCAAAACAAGTGGTAAAGAACGCATTTTCAATTTAAGATGTGGTTAACAAACAAGACATGATAATCTGGAAAATCTGATGTGGTTCTTCAGTGACACAAGGTAAGAAAGCTTTTGGGAATCTCTCAGATTGGCCTAAAAATCCTTTTTAGACAAGTAGACCCACATGTTTAAGTCTGTATTTGCATGTGTGTATGAGCATTTGTGTGCATGTCTATTGTGTTCATATAAAATTTTGATTTGTTTGAATTAATTGGCCTTGCTGATATAAAAGTATTTGTAGCCATCTGCTAAAAAAATCAATTAAAATGATGGAAATTTTCACATGCTCAAACCTCAGAAGGCATCACAATATTCTTGCTTTTGGAGATATGCAGAGCATCTCCCACTGTCTCACATAGGACTTATCACCGTCAATGCCACTCGAACGTAAGCCAAGAATCCAGTCTTTATAAAGTTCTGTCTGAATACTGGGTTGGGTCTTCTCCAAACATCAAATGCAAAATTAATGATTCACTGATGGCTATGTTATGTCCGTAGCTTCGATTACCTGATAGTTACCTTTCTTCCCAGGTGAGGCTATGACTTATAAGAGAAAGCACCTGTATAAGTATGTAGAGCTGCAAAAAGAAACCAGTTAGGGCCATTCTTGTCTTAAAACTAATTGCACAGCAGAACTGGTTAGTGGGCCAGGAGGAAAGGCAAGAAGGACACCAGGAGGACCATTCAGGATTTCTACCTGTGAAACTTCCTCTCTCTGACACAGAACTGCCACTTATCCACCTGCCCAAGTCAGCATCCGCAAACCAGACCTCATTTAGAGACAGATTTCTCAGTCAGCATTATCTGGCCTCTGACTGATGCAGGTTTTTATTGGCATATAATGGGCTGCTTTCCTCCTTGGCAACAGCACATGTTTCGCAGGTGGCTGGGTGTCTGCCCATGGACATGGTTCTTTCAGATGTCGCTTCTAGTCTCTTCACCTCAAGATGTCATGAAATGGATCCAGTTATATGTAAATAAGATTCTCACATAGATGCCAAATGTCAGTTTCTTCTACTCTTCACAGATCTGATATGCCTGTCTTGTTCACACATTAAAAGAAGCAGTTTGGAGAAGGAAGTACAGTCTGACTTCTAAAGAACTCAAGTGAAAACTGATCTACTTCCTCCTGCTCCACTATATATCTTAAAAGCCTGCGGACAATATTATACCAACCAACTTGGGACCAAGTTCCAAGAAGACATACAGATTTCATATAGCCATTATGGATCTGTGGTGTTCTTTTTATATATTTCTATGAATATACTAATATGTTTTAATTATTAAATAACAAGTATTTATTTCTTACCCCTTTCTTTACAATGAATTGCATGCTGCCTCTAGTGAGCTGTATAGTCTACTCTGTAGACTGAGATGCTGTGGTGTGGAGATGAACCCATTTCTGAGAAATTACAATAACAAGCAAAATCTAGAGACCTTAATTATGGATCCAAGGACCAAAGAATTAAATTAAGGATCCAACTTCCTTACTAAACCAGAATGTTTGTCTGCCTCACCCACCAACAGAATGTGTCAAGAAAAGCTGACCAGGCATTTTCTGACATTTTGTTGAAGATATCAGATGAAACACCAAAAAATGGTTCTTTAAAACATTCATGTTCAGCATTTTCTTTGTCAAATACAAGACAAGCTTAATACAAAAGAAGACAGCTTGAAATTAAGATATTGTTTCCATTATTTTGCCCTCATTCACTGCTCCCTACCCCATCCCACTGCTCCCTTCAAGAATTTTATTAGGAGTCAGAGAAGAGCAGAGGGTATAGACAGAAACTCAGTAGCCATTTAAGTAAGTTGTGTAAGATTACCAATATATAGGGAAGATGCTAAAAGCATTAGTAACCCTGAGTACCCCATTAAGGACAGAGGATGGAGAAGACTGTGCTGTTGAAACTTGATTATGTTGGCCTAAAAGTTTGCATGTGTCCAATGCCTTCAGGCAGGATCCCCTGAACCAAGCAAAACAGGCTTATCTCCCACACCAAAACCTCCAGCATATCAAGAAATGTGCTCCCATTTTCTACATTCAGAGTATGGGTAATGCTGCTGATTTATAATTTATTTTATTTTGGAAAGCCCTCTTGGTTGGCTGCAGTCTTTTGCTATATTTGTGCACAATGCCCAGTGACATGGGGACATGAAGTATTACTGCACTACAAATAAAGCAAGGCTGTAATTGATCTACTGAAATAAGAAAGCAGCTCTGAATATCGATGCTGTTGAATGAGTATACAAGCAGCAGAGTGAATCTCTGTTATTATCTAGTATGTACTTACTGAGTTATGCTGATGTACTGAAATAAAAATGACAGTAAGACATTGCTATAACAACAGCAATATTTCAGGTTAATTTTGGTTCTGTGAAAAAAATGCTGATAATTAGACATTCATAGTGGCAACTATTAGAGCTGTGAGCTTGAAACTGGAATGACAGCACCATCTCAGTCTCTTTTACATAGAGAAATATTACCTTGTTGCTTAGTTCTTTTCTGTACAAAGGAAATACAAAATGGTGAAATTGTCTTAATGGTTGAATTGATTTCATCTGACAAAGTGATCACGAGCAAATGTTTCCAGACAGTACAAATGTTTTGTGTTCTTTTTTGTTTTGTTTTGGTGGTGGCTTTTTGTTTTGTTTTGTTTTCCTGTAAGCAGACATTTTCTCAGTCTAACAAATCATAGAATCATTTTGGTTGGAAGAGACCCTTAAGATCATCAAGTCCAACCATAACCTAACTCTGGCACCAAACCATGTCCCTAAGAACCTTGTCTAAATGCCTTTTAAACCCTTCCAAGGATGGTCACTCCACCATTTACCTGGGCAGCCTGTTCCAATGCCTGACAACCCTTTCCATGAAGAATTTTTCCTAATATCCAGTCTAAACCTCCCATGGCACAACTTGAGGCCATTTCCTCTTGTCCTGTCACTTGCTACTTGGGAGAAGAGATCAGCCCCCCTATCACTACAACCTCCTTTCAGGTAGTTGTAGACAGCGATAAGGTCTCCCCTCAGCCTCCTTTTCTCTAGGATAAACAGCCCCAGCTCCCTCAACTGCTCCTCATCAGACTTGTGCTCCAGATCCCTCACCAGCTTTGTCACCTCCTCTGCACTCTCTCCAGCACCTCAATGTGTTTCCTACAGTGAAGGGCCCAAAACTGAACACAGGATTCAAGGTGGGTTCTCACCAGCACTGAGTACAAGGGGACAATCACTTCTCTAGGCCTGTTGACTGCACTATTCCTGATAGAAGCCAGGATCCTGTTGGCCTTTTTGGCCACCTGGCTTATGTTCAGCCAGCTGTTGACCAACACCCCCAGGTCCTTTTCCAACAGGCACTTTCCAGCCTCTTTTCCTCAAGCCCGTAGCTGTGCCTGGGCTTGTTGTGACATGTGCAGGACCTGGCACTTGGCCTTGTTGAACCTCATACAACTGGCCTCAGCTGAATGATCCAGCTGGTCCAGATCCCTCTGTATGGCCTTCCTACCCTCCAGGAGGTCAACACTTCCACCCAAATCAGCTTTCTCTATTCTAATATCCACCTATAAAGTTAACGAAAATGATACTTACCTTATGGTAATCTGTGTACCTTTCTTTCTTTTATTCTTTATATACTTCAGGAATGTACTTTTAAAACAATTTGTTGTTGTTAATGTGCCGTTGGATGTCCTTTAATGGTATCTCCAGAAATTAATGCCTTCTTGAGAATCTCTGATGCCAAGCAAAACAAATCCTCACGTACATTCCCGTCAGTCAGAAGTACATCAAGATGTCTCTCAATGGCTAGATCTGCTTCTCAGGTGCTCTCATCCTCTGAACTTAATTCAACCCCATTGCTTGGATCTCAGAAGGGAGTTGAAATCCCTGTCTCATTGAAGACCTTCAGAATATACTTACATTTTTCGGTGACTCAGTTCCTTGTCTGTAAAATGAGAATTTTAAAATTTAACTGAAGGGTAGGAACCTAAGGAGAAATGAAAGATAATTCATCTATACAAACATATTCAGCCACAGTAAACTGGGGCATTTTTACAGAGATGTAGCACAGGAGGTAGCTCTGAAATACATCAGAACCTGCTTTAAGTCATGAAAAGTAAAAATGTGATTGTTATTGCTCTTGTTATTTATTTTTGAAAGTAAAAATGGTGGAAAAATTCTGTAAAATCGTATTTCAGAGAAAAAAAACCCCTTAATTAATATATTTATTTTCCCAGCTATTCCCACTGAGGTAGTAATCCCTCTCACAACAGAATCTCTTTGAGTCACAGCAGCTTTTAAAATGTTTTCCTGTGCTATTGTGATGGGAACGGATCAGTAATTCTAAAATAACTCCTTTATTTAAAAATCTACTTAGAATAAATGAATCTGTGGGGAGCTGGATTCATCAAGTCCCATGAGCAACTATGAGCTCCAGTGAGGGAATGGAGACTTGCATGCTTAAATTATTTCTTATCCTTCTTAAGAAAGATTAGTATTTGGGAGAAAATATGCAAATGCATACTTGCATATGCAAATGCAAATCTTAACATAATTCTAGTTGAACTTCACCAACCCTAGACAAAATCCAATTGCCACCAAGAAGCTCCTACTGTGCTTAAAAGGTTTTGTCCATGCCTTTTAAAAAAAAACCCAAACAATTTCTAGCATTCTGTTCTAGTTTGAGTAGAAGTTGCTTAAGGCAACAATGCTTAAGTAAAGGGCGATGTTTGATTTTTTCTGTAATGAAAGATGTCAGACCAGATTATTGGTATTGTCTCTTCCAGCTCTCGCACCTCAGAAACACACATTTGCATGACCAGACACTGATGCATGTGCCCAGTTTCTTTGTTGCTCACTGGGGGCATCTGGTTACTGATACAGTTCCAGCTGAGTAGTTGTATAAGCAGGGAAAGAGTAAATATGTAAGTAATGCTCATTTCTGAGGGTTTGCTGTTTACAGAACACTGTCTCACCATGACTTTCTTCATACCTTCCTGTTCTCAATGAAACTCCTAGGGCAGGCAAAATGACAAAAGGTGGTTTGGGTCCTTAGTTTTGCTGGATAACTGGTGAGTTGTAGAAGAAATTGTAAATGCCAGACATGCAGTTAGTTTTTAATCCTGCTACATTACCTTGAATACATGATTTCAAGGTATTTATACTAATGTATGCAACTGGTCAAGGAGGAGGCTTGAGCACTCCTGTTTGCTTGCTAGCAAACCTACAGCATGGTTTTGACTTATGGTAACTTTCATTCTATCCCCAAACTAGGTAAACCCTTGCCCAGTTTGGAGGACAGTACAATTCAGGCACTGTTCCTAATAGACAGTCTGGAGAGAAAGACGGTTGAGGTACTTGGATGCTACTCCTGCAATGCCACTTTGTTCCCAAGGCCATGGAAAACTCACAGGCCTGTTTAGTTTAGCAACATAGACATAGCCTAAAAGACTGAGCAGTAGTATCATCCTAGCAGTGAGTAGAAAGTTAAGTGTGTGTCTGTGAGACCATGGGCTTCCTAGGTTAATTGATATTTGTGCTTCATGTCATCTTTACCAACATCATCTGCAGTAAAATAAACTTAGACTGGCTATTGCAGTGCTGGATGCCAGATGCTCCAATACTATTGACACCATTCTGATCTTCAGTGTTTTGTTCTATATTCTGTTTAAACTGGGAAATAGTCTCTTTCTTTGGTATGTGTTGGCTGCCACCTCTCGTTCTCATGTGTGCTGCCTGGACCACTTCCAAGTCACTCAGCAGGGAGCTGGAAGGTGTCTGTCTGTCCAGCCAGGTCAAGCTGCCAGAAGGTGTTGCAAAGGGACAACTCTCCATCTGGACTAATTTAAAGATGAAAAAAATGTGTGGAGTTGGGTGGAAAAATAGAAAAAAGAAAAAAAAAAAAAAAGGAGGAAAAGAGAAAGAATCCTGCAGGTTATCTCAAATTATATTTGTATGTGGATTCCCTGTAAAGCTGTGCGCTAAGACAAAAACAAGACATTGCTCTTTAGTTGTTGTCAATAAAACAGAAAGGAGCTACAAGTAGTTCAAAAAAACACTTCCTCAAGGGCAAAATTGATTTTGAAGACGCTCTTCCCACTCTTCTGAAAGAAGACTACCAAAAAAATGAAGGCATTTAATTCAGCCTGAAAAACAAGGTATGACATTTGAGCGGTCACATTCCAGAAAGAATTATTGCTCTTGAACCCCAGGGTGCAAAAAGGATGATAGAGGACAAAATGATAGACATTAAATGAAAGACTGTATTCTTTTCCTGAACGTAATTAGGTACAGTGCACAAAATTCTATAATAGCTCATTTTGGTGTTTACATATGTGATTTTTGAAGTTAAACCTAAAGGTATACTGCCTGATATTTTTGCATTCTGGTGAAGTCTGTTAAAGAATTTTTAAGTCTTTAACTTACCCTCTGATCTTTTTCTCATGAAGGTCATAACAAAGTGGATTTAAAATAGTAATAATAATTAATCTGTCTGATGGAATTCATTTTAGACCCTAAATGTGTTCACAGAACTAGTATCTCAAGCTGCAGACCTCTCTCTCTATATATACATACAAATACAGTTGTAAATGTAGACATAGATATTGTGCAAGTTACAGAGGTTGTCATGTTTTCAGGAGAAGAGTGACAGGTTGGCAGTTCTTTAGCAGTGGAAGGGCAGGAAGAATCAAGGTCCCTGTGCTGCAGCCACGTTCTTTTATTGTGTGGTTACGTGAATCTGTGCAACTTGCTTAACCTAGCAGAGATTTGCTTTAGCTGTTTGCATTTTGTTTTCCAGAACCATGGTTTTTAGAGCATTGGAAGTTTTAAACAATATTTTTGAAGGAAACTGTTGAAAATATGAAACATTATACTAGAACTAATATTTATTTTCAGAGTTGTTGGATTCAAGGCGGGGATGAGATGATGTCCCAGAAGAATTATTTATGTGTATATGGTACAAAATAAATTATTCTGACTCATTGCATCAGCATCACTGATGTCTCATATCTGCAGAGGTAGTTGGTTACAAGGATTTTGTCTTAAGTCAGATCAAAAGCTTGCAAATATATTGTATGAGTATTTCATTTTATATTTTCCTTTAGCACTCTAAGTGTCAAGTTCTGCATTTCTTTAGGTTGTTGGATTTTGTGGTTTGTTTTAAATTTATCTGTTTCTTTTGTTTTTATTTTCTCCTTTTTCATGAAGTACAATTTATTCTGTTATTTGGGAGAATTCAGAAGGCAACAAACAACTTAGGTTATCATTGGGACAAATCTTTAACCCTGAATTTTAGATGCTCACAAAGCACAGCAGCAAAACAACATAATAGGAACCTAGACAGAAATCTAATGTGACACTAGGTGACTGTTTTTAAAGCATGAAAGCAGAAGAGGAAACATTTTTTGTCCCACTGAAAGCAATAGCACAGATATTTTAACGACAAAGAGCAGCAGCTGCAATAACACTAGCTGCAACGAAAAATTACAAGGGTTGTCAATTCTCTTATTTCAGATAATGACCTGATCACCAGCTGAAGTTAGTTAGAAATTTCCCCCCATGGTGTATTATTGTTCAATTAGATGTATTATGGAGTTTTATACGCCCTATTGAAGCATTCATTGTTGCCCAGTGTTGAGATTGTGAGGATGCATTGGATGGACCATTGCTCTGTTCTGAAATGGCAATTCTCTGTTCCTGTGTTCAGAGGAGGGAAGTCATGGACAATGTTTAATGAGGCAGACGGAAAGAATTTGTATCCTTGAAAATTATTTGTTCAGGCTCATACTTTCCTACTTGTCATCCACCTCCCACCTGCCTGAAATTCTCTATGGTTGGTTTCTGGTAAAGCAAAGTGAGGTTGTCTTGTTATGTTCAGGCAAAGTGGAGGGAAGAGCCACTCTAGATGCAGACTACAATAAAAAAAGTCCATCTACTTCAAAGGGGATTATCTTCATTCTGGCAAGAGAGACATCAGAAGAGTGACAAGACTGCAGAATAACTGGATAATACTAAACCTTCACTGCCTTTCATCACTAGATATAGAAAAGGGAAAAACAACATGTCAGTGTAGCACATATCCTTCCATTCTCTCAGCTGAATGACTGATGAAATGAATAGCCTGGCTGATCTGGAGAAGCAAAACACGAGATTCACGATGCTGGCCAAGTCTAAATTGCCTGGAACTGCTTCCTGGTCTTTACAAACCTTTCTTTGACTTAGTCATATCAAAGTTTGCAGACATATCAAGCCAAATCTGCTCCAGTGAAGTCAAGGAGCATGTGTGGATGTCAAGTGTTACAGCTGTGATGTCTCTTCCATTGTTTCTGTGCCTCATCTGGGGAGATGCTGAACAATTCTCAGAAAACAAAAGCTCATCTCAAATAGTCCTATTGTCAGTACCCACAGTGTGACCACTAAATAGAGGGCAGGCTCATTTTAACAAGGGGAAATCAAGCTGCTATTTTCATAGTTGTCCAGAGTTTGCTTGGCCTGTCATCCAGACCGCTTAGATGTGAGCCAGCTCTGGAACAGCTCAATAGTTAGTGTGACACAGAGCCAAAGACAATAAATAGGGCATGCAGAGAGGAGAGACACCTATGTTTAACACTGCATCTGCAGTGCAGTGTGCCTTGAGCCTTACCATGGCTTTTTTTCCTACATCTCCATTATTCCCAGACCTGTGGAAATGTCATAATCTCATCTCCACCTGGGGAACTGGCCCGTGCTCCCTATTCTGCATGTTGAGGCATCTAAAATCTGCTGCAGGTGTGAGGTAATCTGTCCTGGGAGGTTAAATCAGTGAGACAAATACTCTCCTGAAGGGGACTGTAAGAGGAGTGAAGGAGATCAGTAACCCCAGTGCCACTTGGAAAGACCAGTTGGAGAGGTGGAAACAGGTGAGAGCAGAGAACATCTTCCCACAACCCCTCCCCCTCTGAAACTTCACAGTCCCCTTGTATGAAACGTTCAGCAGTATTACAGTGTTTGGCAGTCTCATGACACAACGTTTGGCATGAAAAATGCCAGGAACATCTCTCTGTAGTAGTGTAGGTGGACTCTGAGTTTATCCTGTGGCAGCCAGCAGGTACAACCTAAAGCTGAGCATCTCAGCTTGTATTGATCTCTCTGTCTGTCTGGAGAAACTAAGTGGTCCATAGGCAAGTGGAAAAAAAAAGGCTGATTAGAAATTAGAGAGTTGCGCTGAGGTTTTTTGATCTCTGAAGCTCATTTTCCAATAATTTTGGTTGGAAGGATGTTGAAGAATAATTTGGGAAAAAACAACAACAATAAGAAAAAGTCATACAGGTTTTGTCCCACAGCAAAGTTGAGTTCATACTGAGGGACTGTGTCATGATCAACTCAGGAATCAAGGTACAGACTGATAGTGTTCATAAGCCCCATTGTTCATTAACGTGTCTAACTCCTCTCTTTAAACTCTAGAGGAAAACCTAGTGCATGGTGATGGATAATTGCATCTCCAATTAAAAAGCTTTGGTGCAAGCTTATTTTGGAAGAATCAGAAGGAATCTCCTTTTGTTTTGTGAGTAAGAAACCCAAAACTGAACAAATCCATAAGTCTTTTACATTGCCTGTGATAATGAATGAGACTATCAGTCTAAAATAAGGTCCAGTTCTGTTTCCCACAAAATAATTGTTCCTGATTTTCATCTTCTGTATACTTTAATACTAGATGTGTATTTATGGCACACTGACATATTTAGCTGTTTTAATTAAAATAGATGCTATTGAAATTATTCATGCCATTCAGCAATGCCTTATTTCAGCATCTTTATTGCATGCCCCTCTTTTTAGCAAGTAGACTGTATAATAAAATTCTGATCCTACATAATCAGTTTGGTTTTTAACACGATCCACTTGTATCTCCAGGGAAAACCAGCTTCTCTAAAACAAACAATGTCACCACTATGCAGAAAGACTGAAATGTTTGGAGCAGAAAGAAATTTTGCAATTCAGATTGGGTAGCAATAGGAGAAGGTCATTCTGTTGATTTTCATCAAGGAACACAAGAACCAAAAAGACTGAAGACTGGGTTGTTAAATTAGTGCTAAAAAACATCAGCAGCTTTGTTTGGTTCTTTCCAGAAGTACTCATTTCACTGTTATAGCACATTCCCAGATACATGTACCAGGTGGTTTTGAAAAAGACAAAAATCTTTAAAAATGTTTGTAATCTGTAATCACATATAAATTATGGGAAGCAGGACCATTTTGCAGTTCCTTTGTCTGAGTTTATTTAGATGGAAAATCCACTTATCTGCCTGTGTCTTGTTTCCCATGAGAAGAAATGGAAGACTATGGGTCAGAAGGGAGTTAAACCATGTCTCTCACTTCTGAATCCATCATCAGCCAGATCTGGGTACTTGCCAAACCTGGAATATAACTCATTTCACCTAAACATACAGAATGTGATCTTGTACCTAGCCCAGTGTTAGTTTGGGCTACTGGCTGCTACTGAAAGCAGAAGCTTTATTTTCTTTCAGCTATGATTGTATCTTCTCATAGTTGGGTGGTATCCTTTTTCTTGTATAAGACCTTGTGATTGAGACATCTACATCAAACCTAGCTCTCGCCTTGCTACAGAATGCAGTAAATTGTCAGGACTGCAGGCTGCACTTCGGTGTGCCCATTTCATGGGGGGAATCCTATAAACCTGTATTTTAGGGGAAATGCTTTAGTTTTTCATTGCACCAGCTTGCTGAACTAATTCATCTTGAGGCTGTATGCAAATCAGGCAACTGAAGACAGGTAGGAGAGAGATTAGAACACTTATTTTTAGCAGCAACTTGAAATTGTACCATATTGGGAATCTAGCCAGCCTGGTCAGCAGTAAATATCTGTACTTAACACATCTGAAATAAATTAAGATTTACCACATTGCCTCTCTAGATTAGGTAAATCGATGTCCATTTGTTGGACTAAACACCTTAAATTCAGCTCAGTCTAAAGGCTGTATTACCTCTACAGGAAGCCATGCTATGTTGTGAATAAACTGTTGGTCTAGTGACTAAGATACTGGTCTAATTGTCACAAAGCTGGTTTTATTGTTAATATTGCTGTATAACTTTTGCATGCTTCCCTCATGAGAACTAGTTCTTTCTATCAGTACAGGTTTTGGGGTAATATAGTTTTATGCACACTTGCTGGTCATTTAATTATTTCATTTTTACCTTTCAACTAGAAGAGTAATGGAAAAATGAACACCTGAAAAAATAATTTCCATGTTAGTCTGATCAGCAGTGTTGTAATACTATGTAATTTATACAGATCTCTGTACAGACATGTAGATCTATAAAGATATGGTCTACTTTGTTTCAGTCCAGTTAGAATTGCTGTATTAGGGTAGCAAATTTCAAGGTAAATTTATAAAACCTCGGTAGTTTTCTGTCTGTTAACAAATTCTGACTTAAAATTACCTATGCATGCACTTCTTTTATTCCAGCAACTTGTGTGTGACTCCTTAAGAATTCCTTAAATGGCATGGATCTCAAGGAAATAAAATATAAAGAGAGACATAGAAAAATAGCCTCATAGGAATTTTTATTTAATAAAAATAAATGTTCTTCATTTTATTTAATTCAGATACATTCTCTCTTTCATAGCCCTTAGAGTGTATTACAAAGATGAACAGATGTACTGGTAGATTTTCTTTTTATATAGAAGAGTAAAAAGTCTAGGATGCAAATGGGACATCTTAGTCTTTATAATAACTTAGACGGTCTCATATCATCTGGCTTTATTCCATTTAGTTCAGCTTGTCTGGCCTGAGGAGTTTGGGGATTGATTATACAAGGCCTCTGGCTTAAAAAATAACAGCTGCAATGTCCAGAGGTTCTTCTCTGATTAATTTATCAATGTTTAAAACAGTGCCCCACAGAGGCCTCCTAAATTCTGCTTGTTTGATAGACAGGTCTGGCGAACCCTAAAGGCAAGTTGTTAAGGGTGCTTCCCTATGAGTTCTAGTTTGCTGTGGTTTTAGGAAGGGGTCTCTCAGTATCGATAGCCTAAATTTCAGTTATGACTGGGAAAAAATACGAAGCTTTCAGAGAATGTTGGACACCTTTTCTTTTTTTTTTTTGTAGGCTTTCTTCCTATCCCTTTAGTTTCTGTAGTATCAAGTCATTAGCTATCCACAGATAACAGATCAGGCTGTGACTGTTGTCTTTTGTTGCTGTGTTCATTAATTTCTACCAAAATATGCATCTGCTCTACTCCATGCTGAAGAAATATACAGAGAAATAGCCAAATAGCAGTGTAATCATGGCTCCCATTTCCTAACTTTCCTGTACTTGCTAGGAAACAAATTATTTGAGTGTAATATTTCATTTTCCATCAGTAAATTAAATTGCACCTGCAAATTCTATTTATTTTGTCTAGTAAATTGCATGGGTTTTATGTGTCTCTTCATTCAAGGTAAATATTAGCAATAACCATTATATCCCCCAAAGGAGAGTGCTACATATTATTTGTTTGCAGAAGCGTCTGCATCCTATAAGGCAATTTTCAAAGAATTAAAAGAGGCAGATCTGCCTAGTGGCAGTCAGGAATGGTCTGAATCTGGAGGCAGAGGAAAGGTATAATTTTACAGTATGTAGCCCCAATAAAGCAAAGTGTGATAAAGAGATCTTTGAACTGTTTTTTCACATCCACTGCTTTCATGCATTACAACAAAGCATGGTGTAGAAGTAACAACTTCATGCTAAACACACTGTAGATACATGATCACGTACCTGCCTCAGCTAAGAAATCATGGGTATCACCATAGAATCATAGAGATGCTGGTTGGAAGAGACTTACAGAGGTCACTTAGTTCAGTCTCCTGCTTGAAGTAGGACCAGCACCCCCAGCAGATCAGGTCAGCCATGGCTTTGTCTGAATTCATCCAGAAATCTCCAAGAATGGAGATCAACATCCTCTTTGGGAAACCTGTTCAGGACTGCAACACCCACCTGATAGAAAAGGCTTTCCCGATATCCAAGCTCAACCTCCCAAGATTAAGCCTGGGAGCATTTCCAGTGCTCTTAAGAGAAAAAGATAGAATGTTTTTCTTTGTAACTACTCTTCCAGTAGCTTGGGTTGATATTAGATCACCTCCTTTGTGTCTTCTTCACCAAATGACATAGACCTAGCTGCCCTCACCTGTCCCAGTAGGTCACATAACCGAATCCCTTTGCCATCTGCTTGAACCTCTCCCTTCACATCCCTCTTGATCTGATGAGCCCAAGGTCAAATTTATATTTTGGGTGCAGTTTCTCCAGCAACAACAGAGATCAAAACCACCCCTGATCTGAAGGCCCCATTGCCCTAAGGGAGATTAAGGTGCAGTTTGCTTTATCAACCATGAGATTACTCTGCAAAACTAACTACTGAGAGCACTGTAACATGGAAATTTAAGTTTAAACTCTGTGTATGCCAGCATACTTTTTACCTGCAAATCTTTGTGCCACTTCACCTGTACAACCTTGCCAAGGTGAGGTTTACTGTGCACTTACAAAAGTGATTTGCAGACTTGCTGCTTGCCTGGCATATGCAATATTTATTTTTTCATTAGTGTTTTGATTTATAATACTTATATATGAAAGTAAATTTCCCAAGCTCTAGGAGATTTTGCTGTAAATTAAAAATACAGTCACAGAAAAATGCACCAGCTATTGCTCCTCCCAGCAAAAAAATAAAAATAAAAAAATAAATAAAAAGGAGACACCCAAAATTGCATCCAAGTTTGATTAGTGCATCTCGTTTGTATAAAACACAATTAGGATATTTGGTATCTCCCATAATTTTGCAGAAAGAGGTAAGCCAATGTGCAAGCTGCTCTGTTACAAAACCGAAGTTGCAGTAGATCATGAGAGAAGTGCAAATTTTTACAATGTGTGACTTTTATGGAATGACTTGTCTACAAAGGGGCTAAAGGTTTAGTTGGTCCTGCTGAATACAGCTGTGCAAGTGAGGCACAGGGGCAGCAAACATGTCCAAAGCCACCTTTGTATTTCTGACTGACACCTCCAGTTCTTGGCACGGATGCAGGTTTCATCCATCACAATGTGTTTGGTTGGGTTTTTAGCTCTAAAGGCTAGAACCTGGGCTTCTCAACAGAAAGGTATAAACTGTAACTGTTGTGGCCTGAAATTCATGGGTTGTTAACAAAGGTTTCTTGCAGCTGCTTCATAAGGTACTATGTGTGTGGAACTACGTTCCTGCAGGAAACAAGGAATGTGGGTTGAACATCAAGACAAAGGGGAAATTTAACAAAGGCCACCTGAAGTGTACAGAAGCTGCTTCTTCACATGATATGGAATTAAGCCATGGAAATCTCTATCACAAAATGCTATACATAATAATAGTGTCTATGACACTAGAGATGACTGGACAATTTAGTGGAAAAAAAATGCAATTATATAGTCAATGATTGTAAAATCAACACTGGTTGCTCAGGATATCCCTAAAAACAAGACTGCTGGAGGCTAAGAGGGTGTTTCGGAAGAGTAGTTTTGTGCACACACCCAGGAATTAGTTTTTGCCTAGGCATTTGCTACAGGTCACTGCTGGAAAGAGGCTCGCTCTGATCCCATGTGCCTTTTCCTGTGTTCCCTCCCTGGTGCTTCCAGTGGCATCAAAGCAGAAAGTAAAGCTCCTCTAGAACAGGATCAAGAGCAAGGCTGTGAGTTACCATTTAAAGGAGCTTTTAGAGAATGACCACCAAAAGCTGAAGGGCCATGAGGCTATATAAAGAAAATGTTTGCGAATCTCTCCTTATATATTGCATGCTAAAGGGACTGTTATGATCATCTCGTCTCACCACATGGCAATACCAGACAGACCAAACTGTCTTCACTTTTTAAATTCTGACTTTTTAAAGCAGTCAGCTACTCAGGGTGACAGCTGACTTTTTAAAAAGTCGGCAGCTCAAGTATGGTGCTTTTCTATGCAATCCATTGGTTTGTTTTCTAAAGAAATTCCCAATTGATTTAAAAGTGCTCACAGATAGAAATAAATCAAAAGAAGAGAGAAAGTCAAAAAGGTAATGCGGAAGTTTCACTTCAGAGTTTTATAAGTTTTAGGGCCTGAAACATTATTCAGCCTGTTCTAAAAGAAGGAAGATTTTATATTTTCTCTGTGACAAACTGATTTTTAATTCACAACTGGTTTGCGTATAGGGCTCTTTGAAACAAATTCTAATTACTTTATTTTTAGACATGAAACATTTCCCTCTTTCACTTCTTGTTGCTCAAGGAAAGATGAATAGTTTTGTTTGCTGAAAAATTATAAGAAGAAAAACCTAAGGCAGAGCATAAACTTGGAAAAAATTGGAAAGGTGAAAGTTTCAGAAAGATTCCGGTGACATCAACCAAAAGATTATTATTATTAGAAACTTTTATAAATTCTTAACAGTTGCACTTCACAACCTAGAACCTCAGTGGGGTGAACACATTCTCTAGAGCTCAGAGAAGAGCTTCAAGTAATATCTTGCCTGAAACAACTTAGGAAAATACGAGCAAATAAAGACGTCAGGTACAAAAAGAAGTTTAATTCAGCTTTTATGACTTTGTTTTTGGTAAATCATATGAGCTAAATAATAATAGTAATAATGATGATGATGCCAAAACCTGGAAAGAAAAAAAGGCAGAATTTGGAAAAATCATGTATCATTTTTTATTTTCCTTCTAGTTCATTAAGTTAAATAAATATATATTTTATCTAAGAGAAGAAAAAGAGGTGATCAATTCACAGTCTATCAGCAGTTCCATCAGGAAGAGAGATTTTTAATCTAGCCAAAACACCCAGCACAAAAAAACAGTATAAACCAATCATTACATCAAGTGATTGGAAGCAAAAGATAAACAGATGCATATTAGAAAAATGGGACAAAAGTTAAATGGAGAAGATAATTCACCAGGGAAACAGTTTACTTTTAATATGGTGATTTTTTTTTAAATGAGGATGGGCTGATTTTCTAGAAGGAATGTGTTGGGGTTTTTTAGGCAAGACAAACAAAAATCTAAAAAATGTATCTGCTAAGATTACTGGCCCCACTGGGTGAGTATCCAGTGATGCCTCCTGAGGATTTGCACACCTTTAGCTCAGTGTGTGGTTTACTGGCTGTAAGCCAAGACTAACCTGAAGTGACACAGGAATGTGACTGCTAAATAAGCAAAGTTCTATGAAAGCTTGACAGAAAAACAAAGACAAAAATAAATCCCCAGGAAAATGACGGCTTTAATTATCACTTAAAACTCGAAGATAGGAAGCTCATGAAGTTAAATGTTGGCTGGTTATGAGTGGTATCTCACATGAAGAGCATAAGGCTGGTCCATTTACACAGTTATGAGCATCTCTCTGACCTTGAGAATCTACTGGGCCTAAGATGGTGTGACAAGTGTGTGATTAAAATGTGCCACTAGTTGCCACATGATGTCCCACATGATGAAATTGAAATTCTGAACAAAGCCAAGCTGTAAGCACAGATTTATGGTACATGAGGAGAATAATTACTTACTGCAGATGACTGTGGGGTGCAGGAAGGTCGAGACTTATGGAGCTGGGTCACCAACAGACCAGTATTTTACCCGTTACTTTATGTGCTTCCAAAGACATTAGTATTTTAATTACTTGAGTAATCCAGAGAAGTTTATGACCGTTGGGGGAATTGGACCTTACAGGAGCATTCAACATGGGTTTGTTTGGGATCACAGAGCAGTGCAGCCAAAAGGCAGGGCTTGAGGAAGAAGTTTCTGGGAGAGCTCCCTCTGACTTAAAGATCTATTAATTTACAAGACAATTGTGAAGACCTTCATTGTTAGTTGCTACAGAACTTGCAGTTCAGGGAGACGGGAGAGAAGTAACACTAGATGAAATATGTCCAGGATGGAAATTGAGTCATAACATTAATGATAATAAAATACTAATTACACCTGGAGAAGCATTTTAATAATGATAATTCAGATTATGTTAATGTACCATTCTCTTTAAACATGCTAACTACCTGTTCAAATTGTAAAAGGTCAATGCAATGTGTAGCTGGCTCTCATTAATTTTTTTCTTATACACTGGAATTCTTCACTGCCTTGGCTGAAGTCCATTTTCCCTTTTCAATCAGCAGTTTACATTTTAAATTCACTCATTAGGTAATAAAAAATCTTTAATTAAAAAAGTAATTTATTCTTAATAGCTTCAGGTCTTATAAACGGACAAAAAGTATTGCTTTAACCCATTTATTGAAGTCTGAGTGACATGTTATCTCCCAGGAATGCTGAAGACGATATGATCGTTATCAGTTTTGTTTACTCAGCGCATGCAGAGGACTCATGGCTTTGTGGAGTTCTTGGTGTCTTTTATTGCTTAAACACTGATTAGAAGACCTGGTTGGTGACTGCATGCACTAAAATTATGTTTGATATCAGTTTGATTGACATGTGTTTCAACTCTGATAAGAAATGAGCAAGGTAAGGGTTAATACTTTAAAAGGCTTCTTTTGGTGCATTAGTTGAGTTTCAGGATGCTGTTTGACAGAAGCTGAAGGAAGGAGGAGAGCAAATAAAAGGTGCTTTGGCTACAAGAGTATGTCTTTTGCCAGATTAAAGGAAGAAAAAATTGCTGTGAATGATGGAGCATAAGTATACTAAAATTAGCTGGATTTTGTACAGGATGGTCTCGTCTTATTCCTTTCATGTCTAGGGTTAATAATTTAAGTGCCAAGTGAATAACCCACTAGTCTTACATAGCAGAGTGGGTAGGAGGTGAGGAAGGAATAGGAGGAAATAAATTTGGCTTAAAGCCATATTTTCCCCTCTGGGCTTTATCCAAAGCTCAGTCAATGGATGATGTCTTACTAGTTTGGCAGGACATTGTATAGGGACCTATATAATACTGGGCTACAGCATTTTGTGAAATGCAGAATAGACATTCTGTGGATTCTGCTGAATTAGGCTTTATTTCTACATAAATAGACTACAAACTAGACAGGCAGTGTTGCAAATGCCACATTCAGAGAATGAATTCTTGTCTCCTTCTCCGGAGACATTCAAAACCCGCCTGGACATGTTCCTGTGCAACCTCACCTAGGCGTTCCTGCTCCAGCAGGGGGATTGGACTAGATGATCTTTTGAGGTCCCTTCCAATCCCAAACATACCGTGATACTGTGACACTACTCTCTCAAGAGCAGAAACAAGAAAATAAGCAGAGAAACCCTATACACACCTTTGTCCAGCTCTATGGGCCATAAGAGGTAATAGGTTTTATGAGATTGTCTTGCAATTGAAATGAACTGGGAATATGTATATGCAATTCATATTCTGAAGAAAAGCTAAATACTTAAGTGACCTATCTTGGAAAGTAATTAAGGTCTGGATGTCTGACACTTGCTCTGTAAGCAAACAAGAACCCCTTCCTCAGTCCCCTGTGTAAAGGTCCAACCAATACAAATTTAGTAGATTTGCAGACATTCTTCTCTGAGAATAGGAAGATTGATAATTTTTAATGCTTGCTCTTGATTTAAAATTTCCAGTCACTTTAAGTATGATTTGTCTATTTTCAGGTCCAAAGAAAGGATTTCAGTGACACTTTAACAAGTTCAACACTTATAGAAAATCAGTGTGTAGGTAGATCGCATCACAAGTGAATACTTAGGAAGAAGCAGTTCATGATGAATGTAAAAAATCAGAGATTAGCTCTAGAAGTGCTCATCAGAATTCAAAAAACATTGTAAATAACAATTACAACTGTCATGCATTTAGCAAAGCTTCAACAATTATCTGTTTTATGAATTGGGCCTTGTCAGCATTTAGGAGAAATAGAGTGAGTGATAGCGATTTGCCAGGAATTTTCCTTCATTGACAGAGGGTTGAAAAATATATGATCAAATGTAATGATAATTTGTGATGCCATAAAATCAACTTTATTGCCTGGTGTGTTTTGAAGATCAAGATTTTGCACTCTCTGTTCAGGTTGTTCTGACTGAAATATTCCAGAAAGTTCTGGGGCTGGTGTGCAAGTGATGCAGGCTGGAAAACTAGAAACATGGTAACAAAATGTTCTGCACAATTACCTAATTGCTGTGAAAGCTGCTTTCTGCATTTAAAGTGTCCTTTTCACTGCAAAATTTGCACATTATCAAATAGTCCCACTTTGAGGAAATATTTCAGGACCTCACTCAGAGAAGGGCTTCCCAAGGGAAAGACTTCTTCTGGCATATTACTTTATATCAAATTAATCTGAGTCTCAAGATCTGATAAAAAATGAATAAGCACTAAGAGGAGAAGAGATAATTTTCTAATGTATTTTAACTCTACTTTCACTGGTTTTCATTCCTTTCTTGAAATTAAAGTTACATATAGAAGAACTCCATTCCCTTAGTATATAGGAAAATACAATATGTAAATATAATTCATTTTCAATAGACCTGATCCAAAAGTTCTCAGTTCAAAAAAGCTGAAAACTGGAAAAGGAAGCTGTCTCTTAAACAGTGCATGTCTCATCTTCCGTAACACCCCTCCCACTCTTATCTCTTGGTGTATTTTATAGCACCTTAGGACACAATGGTATCTGTCCATCTAGCAGTCAGCCCTGACACCCCAATTCAGCATCAGTTTTGTTCTAGTTCTTATCGCACCTTTTCTTCCCTCTTACATATTTCAAAAGTTCAGGAGCATAACTGATTTTTCAGCATACGTGCGTGTTTGTAATTTTTGATGGTTGTGTTACCAAAAATACCATGATATGTTTTACTGAACATGGTAAAAACACTTTTGTTTTATTTTCTGGACAAAAATCCTTTTTTATTGTTTTCCTGTCAAGAGCTGATCAAATGATACAGTGTGTTCAAGTTGCTATGGAAACCTGCGTAACAGAAAGTAAAGCTACTTTAGAGATTAATTTTTCAATTTTCAGGTTTATGAAGTCTATACATGCCTTCATCGTTTCAAGGACTGGATAAGATACTTAATGCCCACTGATTGCAAAACATTGCGTACAGACACACTCAGCTCAAAGAGTCAGTTGTCACTGAGATCTATAAAGATAAAAACACAGTATCTATCACTATAATTTGATAATTTGAAAAAAGAATAATATTATCATCTTTGCAAAAGCATAGTTACGCTCTATATGCATGCTCTCAAAATGATATCTTAAGCTGGTATCATCAGTTCATTTACTGAATCCAATACTAACTGTAGCAATACATACAAGGAGAAATAAAACATTTTTATTGCAATAATCCCCAAGGACTTCACCTGGTCATCAGATAGTAAAATTTAATATATAAATAGTGAAGAAAACACTTTCCCACCTTCTTTTCTGCCAGTATTCAAAATCCATTTTATGAAGAATTTCATGGAATCTTGTCTTAAATGAGCTGCAACTGTTTTAGCAATCATGCCTTTTTAGATGAAAGACATTTTGAATTGGTCCTCCAGCCAACAGAAATTATCATGGAGGGGAAAAAAAGTAGATGCTGGATATTATGTCTGTTTTCTGTAACTCAAATAGGTAAGAACTTTTAAGGTCACTGTAGAAAGCAGCATTAGAAAGATTTCCATAGGCACTTCCAGTTTACTTGATTACAAAACTTACCGGGTGAACCTGCTGGCTAATGCAGGGTGGTGTAGCTCAGTAGCTTGGTATCTGTTCAGGTATTTGTACTGAGTTACTGAACCAAAGACTACATTTGAGGACAATTCAAAGAAAAATACAGGATAAAAAGTTTCCTCAGACAACAAGGAAATTTTCCACACAGGTCCTGATGATTGTGTCATTATGAATTGATTCAGTGCGGCAGTTTGCACACATCATTTGGGCTGGACAAGAAGATTTCCCCTTTCTGCATATCAAGTGGGGAAAAAACTAATTATACTAAGGGTTGCATCTGTCATTGTCTACCTTTGTCCAGTTGAGTTATGCTGAAGGCTTTTTTGTTAAGTGCATAATATGTTCAAAGCTTGTTGTCAGGAGAAGGTGACAAGAGAGAAACCCCTTAGCAGAGTATAGCTCATAAAAACATGAGCTACTGTTCTCCTTTCAACTTCTAAGCTCCATTGACTTGAGCATGGTTTCATGGAGATGAATGACAGGAATATTTTGTCACATACACATGAAATAACCCACCTAGCTTTTTCAGTCTACAGGTTGAGTGTTTGGACTGTGCCAGTCATCAAGTAGAAGTTAACAGAGACAAACACCTGCAGAGGCCGATTTTTCACATCCCCAAAACACTGTCTGACATAGGTGAGATGAATCATATCCTGAATAGCTCTCTACAAAATGCAGAGGGAACCCAGACAGTAGGTAAAATGAGATGCTAGTTTTTAGGCACATAAATTTGCTGAGATGAATCCCACCTCTGGTAGGAGACAGATCTCAACTAATCTCAAGCACATGGAGAGAACAGCATCCCAGAGACTGTGGGATGTGCAGAAAACTTGTGCTTTCACAGCAGCTGCATCCCAAAAGTGCATCTGGCAGTCAGAGACACCGAAGTACACAGGTGAAGGCTCTGGGATGCTTCAGGAAAGAGGGCATTCAGGGAGATGATGCTCCCTGGCTGCCCCTGATTTCTGTGCTTGAACATGTAGCTCAGCAGAGGAAGATTTACTGTCTCTCAGACCATGCTGCGTGCCAGGCTGAATACTAAGCAGTGGCATGCACGCTACCTAGTTTAAAACCAGCGGGAGTGCCTTTACACAGCAGTGTACTCTGCGGGGTAGGTGCACTCTGTTGCACTCCATGCATTAATTTTCTTCAAGGAAACAGGATCATCAGACTTCCCTGCAGAGGAGCAATCAAGCATACAACAGTCAAGGTGGGACCAAAAGGGAGAATACATAAGATCTGCAGCTATTTCATTGGTTGAATCTGGTAATACACCTCTTATCTATCCCACAGGAGGTAAAGCAGCAATGTTTTGCTGGGGTATGAGAATTAAAAAAAAAAAAATAAAAATCAGAGCTGAAATTGATTTCTAGGTTATCAGCAAATCTACTCAGGTTTACATTGGGGTGGAGGTTGAAACCTCTTTGATTTACTCCCCTTCTTAAACTTAGTGGCACTGAGTCTTTCCACAGGGTAGGATGTCTGGTGTGATGCAAACGTCCCACTCATTCAAACCTCCTGGCCTGTTCTGTGTTTTCCTTTTTAAGGTTTCATCTTCCTTTTCTTCATGTATATCTTTCGTGCCTGTCACGTCCAGACAAGGGACTCCCTTGATGTGAGATAAAAGCTGAGGGTCTTCATTGCAAGCACTGAATCCCACAAAAAGTAAATCACTAAAATATGACAGATTCACCAGTGTATTTAAGATGAATTCCGAACAATTATCAGGGGCCTAGCAAGTAATTTCTTCATGTCTCCACCTGCAGCTTGTTAGCAATGCACCTGGTTCCAGCATTGGAGGGATATGGATTCATATTAGAGGTTGTCATGCAGTTGTGTAGGTACATTAATTTTTCACACAGATGCTTCTATGCTTGGGTGATTATTTCAGCAGAAATACTTGCTTCATCACTAATATATTGAATAGGCTGCAGACATTAACAAAAACTTGCTCAACAGAGGGAGAAAAACTATCACATGCTGCAGTCTGTCACCTCTAAATGACAGCCGTGTGATAATTATTGCCACACAATAATATAGCTTAGATACTCTCTCAGAAGCCTGGCTGAAATGATGACACTGTAGCTCCCACTGTTACCCACAAAAATGAACTGAAGGAGTGACAGGGAATTTGCCTGGCATGGTTTTGTAGCTGATTGCTGACTCTATATTATGTATACAATTCTGTAGAGTGGGCGGTGTTTATTCTAGTTTTGGGCAGCACATAGACCATGCTCCATTCCCATATGTATCCAGTGTGAATAACAGGGTCAGCAAATCAGTGGCTGAGAAAAAGGAAGGGTTGGGGCTAAACCATCAATGGTGTGGAGGTGGTGAGAGGGGGTGAGTGAGTCTTGTTCCTTGGACATGGCAGAAGCAGTAAATAAATGGTTAAACTGTATATACAAGTTTCTTAGGTGTTCCACTGGAGATATTTAGCATTTCTGCACTCTGAGCCCACTTCTATTATTTTCCAAATAAAAAACAATTAAACACTGCAACTACCAACCCCTGTGTTACCATTGCATCATATTCACATGTCAATGAGAAAATTGCTACCAGCTAATCATGAATTCATTCTTTTATTTATTTCCTGATAAAATCAAGGCTGTTTGATCCATGATTCAAGGTCAGAATTGACACTGCACTTCCAGAGGGCATACTCATTGATCACTGCAGGATGTTTTTCATAAATAACCCTTAGTAGATCAAGTCAATATCTACTTCAGCCTTTTCACACACTCATGTTGTTTTTGTCAGAATTAGAACAGAGTTGAAAAAAGGCTCCTTTCTGTCTGGTTATAAAGCGAAGTTGTTGGGTGTTTTTTTCCTGAGTCTTTCTAAAACAAACCCAGAGGTTTAGCACAGTTGCATTGTTGTGGTTGTTTTTCTTTGTTCACTTAAACACAAAAAAAAACCCAACCAAAACAAACCACAACACTTTCTCCTATTTATATTTACTTAGTTTTGGAGAGTCACTTACCTAAACTCTCTGCTTTAGACTCCCCACATAGACAATAGAAAAAAACATGCAGAACTAGGGTGTGATTCAGGCCAACCCAAGGGAACAAGGGATCTCTTAGTTTTAAAAATGGGTATTTCTGAAGCAAAAATCATATAGATCTTTTCTACTGTCAGGAAAATCATCTGTTAACTAGAAAGTGAAACCCACAGCTGGCATTTGATAGAGCAGCCCTAGTACAAAAGACAATGCCTGAGATGGAGAATGCGGGTGAGACTCAAGATTCTAATTTTAAAGCTGTTTTCTCTCCAGCTTCAACTTCCCAACTGCAACTCTTTCACATACAGGCTATACTTTTTTCCCAAAAGTTTTCATATTTCACAGAAGACTGTCTGCCTTTTTAATCTCAGAGGAATTTTATTACCTTTTAGCTAAAATAAGGTTTTGGTTTTATTCTAAAAGGAAGTTGCTTGTATTTTCTCTGGATACATAATAATACAAAAAGCCAAGACAACTTATAGGACTTCTGGCATGTTCAGACAAACTACCACTACAGTGTGTCAAATATGTTCTACTTTTGAGCTGACATAGCACAGATTTCAGTTTCAGTCACCTGCTCACATTGCATGGGGGATTAGCTGGACCACAAATATACCTTCATATGGCTGTACTTGTATCAAGACAGAAGCTGGATTCCCTTCTGCTTAGGCTCCAATTAATTTCTGGCACTAGAGCTCAAACTTAGCTGTCCCAGGCAGATGCAGTTAAAACTTGGCTTATGTTATCTCTCAGCAACAGTAGTCACAGATTTACCAGACAGGACCACAGGGCTGTACTCCTCCTCCTCTCCTGTTTTATGACAGGGAAGGAACCTTACCATCACTGTGTTTCCAGCCAAACACAAACAGTTGAACTGGAAAACACATGTTGCTTGACAATTGGTACAAATCTGATGCTGAGAATTTTCATGGTAATTAGTCTGGCCATGGTAGTTATTGAAATATTCAGAAACTCATGAGTTGAGTTCATCCATCTGAAATGTTTCACAGATTTTTCAACACAAACATCATTTGATTAAATATTTGTTGAAGATGACTATTCTCCAAAAAGGGTTTCTGTAAGAATATCTAGATTCCCAACCAAAGAGTTTCCATTAGTTTGTTTGCCAGCAAAAATCAAGGATGATAAATTTAGAAGACATCAATGAACACAAAAGAAAACATGTAAAACCTCACAATGCAACAGATGAAAAAACTATGTCAGTTACTCATCCCAGTTATTAAATGAATATTTATAAACAAGCCATGTCTTTAAAGACATTCAAGATCAGTTCAGAAAAGGATCAAAGAAAATGAATCAATTTAAACATAAATGACATCCAAAAGAAATGTTTTGACTAGTGAAGTCAATGCAGAATTGATTAAGCAGCTTGATGTGTAAGGGTTGTAGCACACTAGGTCTAGCGTCTGAGAAAATATGTTTTTCATGCTACTAATCCTTCTGTTTTTATCTCAGTATGATGAAATAGAGTTATTTCTTGTTTACAATGCTGTATTAAAACATGACCATGGCTTGAGCTGATTCTGCACGTATGTGCTATGCTACGGAAATCTCTATTTAAAATGTAGACAAAGCAGCTTATCTGTAATTTAGGGGTGGTGGGTTCAAAGCAAATCACATAACCAACTGCAGGTTTTCAGCTGGAAAATATAAAAGAATAATTAAAAAAACTGTTAAAATAATGTAAATTGAGACTATTAGCTCTGAGGCAGAAATGTAGAATATCTGCTGGTTTTTAAAGTACATAAATGTGAGAAATTCAGGCAGTCTAAAGACACTTTCTTGGAATGTACACACTGCTATGTCCTTAGAGAAACATGATAGTAGATGATTATAAGGCAAAAGGGGGGAATTGCTGGGAGGAAGGAAAGCTTTTTCAGGAGAAGTACATCTGAACTCGGGGGGGTGTTTACCTTTGTTGAGAAGATGAACACAAAGCTAAAACAAACTTTAAAAACTGGAAATAGGTGTAAGATTAAAACAAAACAAAAACCCACAATGGCAAGCTGAAGTTTAAAATGGTAGTTTCAGCAGCTGACAGTTACCAAATTTTCAACTAAATACTTGTCTGGGCACATGATGAAGATCCAGAAAGCAAAACATGATCAGTAATACATCTATGGATGATGTAATTGGGCTGAAGAGAATGAATTAATGACCATGACTCCTCTGACTCACCACAGTGCAAGATAGGGCCAGAAGTGTTGTGCGAAAAACCCTTCAGGTATTAGGTGAGGGCTAGATGTAGACAGATATAATGGGAAACAAGAGACTATGAGACAATAGATGCCAGGATGAGGGTGCAATCCCAACACAACATTTGCCTCTCATTTCCAGAGGTATTCTTGTTCTGTTTGACTAGATGATGGAGCAAATTTCAAGCAGTGCTGTACCCAGTGGTGAATACAAGTGAATGGCCCTGCCTTACTGCTGGTATGCACTGTATGAATTGCATCCACTCGTCACTGCTGAACCTCACTAGGACACAAAGTATGCAGACTTAGCCATTTTCTGGTTATTAAACAGATATATTTATCCACTATTTTTATCTATTCCTTTTTACATCATTAATTTTAAGGAAGGGTTTGAAGCAGGATAATGAAATTATTATTCTATTTCCTCCTATTGTTGATTCCAGGAAGCTCCTCTTGAGCATGAGTGGGCAGCTGGGCGAGTTTTTCAGAAGAGGGTGGCATTTACTATGAATGACCAATATGAGGAAGCTCTTTGGAAAATGTGATTACTTATTTTGCAGTTCTAAAAGTAAACACTTTTCAAAATCCGTCCTGATTGTAAATGTCAAAAACTTGCTAATGAATACAAGTGCTTTCTTTGCGGGGAGGAAGGAGAAATGTGGAAGGGCATTTGCTATGCATATTCACAGGCCTGAATTTCACCGTAAGAGCAAATAAGGATGGATTCACTAAGTTTGATTGTTATTACTATATATTTCCGATTCTTAATAGAGCAATATGCCTAGAAGAAATGGAAAACTAATTGGCTACATTTGATTGCTGTACCATCAGTCATTCACCCACCCATCCATCCATCCATGCATTTAATGACAGCCACTGAAGTTTCCCTTGGAAGTAATAACCAAAATACATCCTGCAATTAATTCAGGCACTGCAAGATGTCCACTTAATTTTGTTGGGTATACTAAATCAATTCTATGCTTCATTCAGTCCATTGCAAGGAGCTGGCTGGCAAGAACTTCATCTGTTATTAACTCACAATGCAAATGAAGATAATGCCTTTATGTTATGAATTGTCCTCTGCTATTAAACCTGAAAGTCAACGGGAGAGTGGAATAGCCGATTCCTTTTAAAATACAATAGCTATATTCCATTTTTCACATGCAATCAAAACCTAGTAAAAGCTCTGACTTCCAGCATTCTTTGCTGTGTTTTACCTTGTATAACAAAAACCTCCTGTCTCTGTTTCAGGCAAAACTCATCCTTTGAGTTGTCTTCAAGAAATGGCCCTGTTCTTCAGGTAATAATTTCTTGAGAGACAAATTATGTGAACATAGTTAAATTCAATTTTCATTTGTATGGATGACAGCACTGCACTAATCAAAATCTGTTCTAAACATGGACTTTCCACAGCTTCCTTTAGTTTCTTTTTAAGCTACATTTCCTGAGTTGGTAAAGGTGGTGCGAGTGCTGTGTTTTTCTTTTCTTTTCTTTTCTTTTCTTTTCTTTTCTTTTCTTTTCTTTTCTTTTCTTTTCTTTTCTTTTCTTTTCTTTTCTTTTCTTTTCTTTTCTTTTCTTTTCTTTTCCTTTCCTTTCCTTTCCTTTCCTTTCCTTTCCTTTCTTTTCTTTTCTTTTCTTTTCTTTTCTTTTCTTTTCTTTTCTTTTCTTTTCTTTTCTTTTCTTTTCTTTTCTTTTCTTTTCTTTTTTCTTTTCTTTTTTCTTCCCTTCCCTTCCCTTCCCTTCCCTTTTTTTATATAGATACAGGTTTCAATGACATAAAGTTTCACGTTATGTCAGTAATTTTTAGTTTCAGACCTCTCCGCATAGCAACGAGGAGCTGATAAAGTAAATAAGCTGGATAGAGATAAATACTTTCAGCAAGTAAGACGTCTCAAGTTCACTGGAGAGTCTTTGACAATGCATTTAATGAAAAAAATTGTGACTTCTCTGGGTCCCATAATTAATAAATTCAGTGTTTCACTTGAGATTTAAACACTAAAGCCATGTCTTGGTCCTGGTCCCCTGACTGATAAGCCTGTGGTTGAGATCCATTTCACCTTACCTCAACCATATAAAATTTAGGTATGTAGGTCTAACTTAGTCAAAAGCTCCTTGTGTACAACATGGAGAGGTATAGACAACTTATTTGAATACTTATTTAAGCTAGAATGAACCATTTTCTGAAGATACTTGTTTTCTGCATTAGCCATGGAAGTGTCCTAGTCCATAAAAAGATTTTTGCTACAGAAAAGTTTGTGTCACTCTTCTTTCAAGCAGTTAACCCTGGAATCTAGAGTCCTACATCAAGTACCAAAACTCTTTGTCCAGCTTGCTTTGGGATCAGTTGAATGCTTCCCCAGGCTCCATTAACTCTATTGACTTGTTCTGCATTGACCGAATAATTAAATACCTTTCTCCCATGTAGAAAAACACCTGTAAGTGCCTAAATCCTGGTGTGGAATCCACACTCCAAGTGACTGCTCACATACTTTAGATCAAAAGAAAGAATTGCTAAAATAATGCTGGTTGTTTGGTTTCTGTTTTGCATTCCCATCATTACAAAATCAGTCACCACTTCATAACTTTAATCTTGTCAAAAGTCTT
This sequence comes from Columba livia, assembly GCF_036013475.1. Taxonomy (NCBI): domain Eukaryota; kingdom Metazoa; phylum Chordata; class Aves; order Columbiformes; family Columbidae; genus Columba; species Columba livia. Next base: position 5,531,309 of record NC_088605.1, on the reverse strand, counting down.
TTAATATAGCAACTAGCTGACAAGACAAAACCATAACAGTTATACATTAAAAAAAAAAGTACCAGTACAGTATAAATATTTATTACATATTAATGATCAGTTTCAGTAGTAAAAGACAAAAAGGGCTTTGAATGCAATTTGGGACACAAAGACTGCTCCAGTTTACATGTCTAAAAGATAAATATTAAAATTCAAGCTAGTCAATTGTAGACTCCTCTAAGAGTTTATGGAAGGGAAAAAGTACCTCCAGAGGGCAGTTCAGAGCACTCTGATGTATCATATCTTTCTCCACGGACTAAAGGATGAACTGAGAATGTATAGATATTTAACTTTAAAATGCCTAAAATTTGTTGAGATTAATTCTAACCAAAATTTCAATGTTATCTCTTTTTATAGGAATAGTATTTTGAAATTAGTGTGATATTGGAAAAGTGGCATACTAAAAGTTGCTAAAGATTAATTTTATATATTTAGTATTAAAGCTCGGAAGGGAAATAGATATTAAAACATGGGAAAAACTATTAGCATCACTTTTAAAGTATTGAATGGGCATATGACTGTATGTCTTCAGATTTTTTTGCTTTAAAAACAAGTGAACCTGATTAAAATATACAAACAATATACAAACCCCCTTACGTGTTTCCTGTTAGATGACAAAGTTTTCACAACATCAGTAACAGCATGACTCAGCCCAGATAACTTGTTTTAAGATCTGGTATAGGGTAGAGTAAGCCTAGGTTTTCTAGAAACAGATATGCAGGTAACTGCATATCTGTCAGTGCATACTATCTGCATTTTGTGTTTGTAATAACACCTAAAACGAGTTAAAGTTACATGTTTTTTTGATGTTTGTGTGTGTGTGTGTGTGTGCATATACATACACATCGTATATATGCCTTCCACATCTCTGCAAAGCATTAAGAAAACATTGTACATGAGAATTTTCCTACCAGTTGCAACATAGAGTGTAATATCCTCTTCAGCACAGTCTTTGACTTTGCTAAAACCAGTGGCCAAAGTGCCATCACCTTCATTGGAAATGAGACTTATTTCCACAATCCAGGTTGTCACCATTTCCTACAAGATGTGCAGTTTGGTTTCCACAGACCTATGCATGGGATTATTATTCATATTTTTTTTTTTTTTCTGGATAGACAAAAAGAAACATGAAGCTTTGAAAAGTGTATTCTAGAAGTTCAGCAAACCAGTCAGAGCATTTCCAACGAATGGCTTGCCTGTTGCTCTGAACAAATAAAGGCAGACAAATCTCCACAACTCTTAAACAAGCTAAATTCAGGGCATGAAATTTTATATCTAATTCCATGTGCCAGAAAAAATGCATTTTGTGCATGTACTGCCTATCTCTGTAGTATAAATACAACAGAACTGATGTGTGATAAAGCTCCTAATTCCCAGTATTTTAAGGTAGAAATATTGGAGCCCCATGTAGAAAGTACAAACATGAAGAGGAGATGAGATGTTTGTCAGGAAAGTATTTTGAGACTGCCCAGTCTTGCTTTTGTCTCCCTCGGCATTACTGCTGTTCAACTCAGTTTCTGTTTTGCATTGTTGGAAGCAGGGGCTTTTATCTAGTACTAGAAATATCAGACTATTTTTTCTGCAGTCATAAAGTGGGATTAATACTAAAAAAAGTCACTGGAAATACAAAGAAACAATAATGAGTTGTCATCTGCATTTTTAAACATGACTGATCTTTTTCCCTCCTCCAGAATAATGGGATTGAAAATTAGCGGGCGTGGTTCAGTTGCCTAAATACAAGTGTATACTACTATCTCAGATGCCATAAATTAACAGCTGTACTCCAGAAATGCCTGGATCTTCCATAGGCTCTTTGTCATGTCTGTCAGCCCTTTCAGCATATTTTTAAGACACCCTGTATTTATCAGATGTCCACAGTTCCCTGTGTTTACAGAAAAAATGATGATGAAAAAACAGCATCACACACACACAAAACAACCCCATCTTTTTATTCAAGTTCTGTATATTTAACTGAATGAGATAGAGCTGCTGAAATCTGTTGCCTGACCTAATATGCAAATAATCCCTTGGACGATGAAGGGCTTTTGGGACTTCTCCCAGTGTGAATAGTTACACATAACCTTCAAAAAGAGGTCCTGATTATTAAATATGATTAAAAAGTTGTATGAGCAACTCAGAAAGGTTTTGTGTTACCTTTAGGGAAAGTGTTGGAAAAGTAGGTCAATCAAGCAGATCAGTCAGATGAGAGAGGAAAGTGTAACTGTTATAAACATAGACAAACTTTGAAGCTTGTTACAAGGTAGGACATTCAAATCTTTGAAGTGTTTGTAATGGTTTATATATATTTTTTTGTTTGTTTGTTTTGTTTTGTTTTCTGGATTTTGTTTTTTCCAGGGACAGTTTGTTACTAACAGGTAATTTAAAAGCTTTTATTTCCAAATATACTGTGGCCAATCAGCAATCAAGAAATGCAAAAAAAACCAAAGCACCACCAAAACTGTTATGGAGAACACGTAAATGTGCAAGTGCTAAATGTCAAGAAAATACATTTATTTGTAATTGTTTCTAGGGAGACATTGCAGGTAGAACACCTGTTCCACTTACTGTGATTGAATGCCAGAGCTGATGGATAGGTTTGATGTAGTTCTTATTAACAACTTGCAGAGACCAGCAAACTTTGCCACCTTCTAAAAGGAAAACATTTTTACAAATCAGGAGAACACTAAAGGCAGCAAAAATGTCATCTGAAATAAATGGGAAGCTCCTATTTTTTTTTTTTTTTTTTAAAAAAAGGAAATGCAAAAATCAGATTGTTCTGTTTGTTTTAACTACAGAATCTTCAAGCTCCGAGGGTAGCTGTAAAAACATCTAAGTGATGACTAGAGGAAGACTTCTCAGGTTTATCTTTTGTAAATGAAGAAAAGGGAGTACAGAACAGAATCACAGTGATAACCTGACTATTCAGTCAAACTTTGGAATGTGTGATGATGCTGAAGAATTTCAAAACAAGTTACTCCTTCAGAGTAACTGGGAGGATTTGCAATAATACAATAACCCCCAAGCCCTGCCTTTGTCTTTTCTCAACCCCTTCCCCTAACTATTCTGTCAGGAGCAGTAGCTCCAAATGCTGTTTTTCTCCGGTAGGAATTGTGCAGCTTTCGGTCAAATTTAGCCTGCAGTCAGTTAATGTGCTTTCACTCAATATTCCTTCCATCATTTTAGATCTTACATTCTCCAGTAGAATATCAATCTTTAAAAGCTTTGCATGGCTGATTCTTCTGTCCTGAAAACTGAGGCGATGCCCCAATATTCTGTCATCCTGCTGCTTTTTGTCTTCACAGTAACAGAAGCTACATTTCCTTCTTTGCAACTCTTCTTTTGATTGCAATTCTGCATGAGCAGCTGGGGAAGTTTGCTTGTTATAGGTTTCCATTAACCACCCTTCTTTTAGTGATGTTCTGCTTAGGAGTGCTCTGGAGAAATTTTCAGCACATCAAACAGTGGATTATGTAATATCACACCAGATATTTATCTAAAGAGGCAGACTATTAAACAGCAAAGGCATGTGCTTATAATTTGAGCATACTTTGCTTTACTGAGATAATGTTTACCTTTCTGGTAAGGGAAGCAACTTAATCATAATGGCCATAAAAGCCAGACTGATCAACTGCATGTTGGCAAAGTAGTAAATCTGTGCAAAAATGTAAGAGGCATCAGGAAGCCAGACCCATTTCTCTTGTATGTGAACTCCTATCTTTAACTCACCTGTTGTGCAGGAATGAAAGTCACAGTGGTTAAAATGGATTTCCAGGTTTTCTGAAATTCCCTGGGCAAGGGACAAAAATGATGCCTGAAGAGACAGAATTCTGAAATGAGGCTTAAATAGTTGAAATGTTTTAAAAGGCCTTGAATAACCATGGGCACAGGAGTTTCACCTTATGCAAGCTTTTTGTTTAGTTGTTGTCTTCAAGTCAGTGAAATCTAAGAAAAATTGGAATGGTAGGCTTTAAAAAAAAAGTTTAATCATCCAGGAAAAGTATAGGTAATGCAAGCTCTCTCTTTTAGCTCATTTGGAAGAATTTATGTATCTTCTGAAATTACCTACATTTCAGTATGTAAGCAAATACAAACCATGATTAAAAGAGCTAGCCGATATTAAATTGAATGTCCCATTTACATAAATAAATGTTAAATGTCTAGCACTATGCTATCAGTCAGATTGGTCTGCAGATGTGATATGTATGCCCAAAGGAATTATTATTGCTTCTCTAAGACTTTCCTTTGTAAATCACTCACATGAGAGTGGCTGAACTGAATTAAGCAAGAAAGTAATCAGTGTCTTGCATGTGATTTTGGTAGAAATATATACAATATCCATATTTATCTAATTTCTATTTAACTTTTTTTTTTTTTTTTTTTAAAGTGAGATGGCTATTAAAATTGCCCTGAGGACCACTATGACATGTTTAATTGGAGAATCTCCTCAAAAGAAACTTAACTATAGCTGGTTTAGAGGCTTTGATTGTAAAGTGTCACCTTCCCCATAGCACCATATCTTCTTCATTTTTCTCACCTTTTCTTTTAGGAACAACAGCTCTGAATGCCACTGGCACTTTTTTTTTTTTCTTTATTGAGAGAGATAGTTTATAATTTCTAATAGAAACATTCCTTGTACTCTTTTAGTAATATACAGCAATATAACATAGTTTACTCTTGTAGTACCTCAGCAGAGTGCTGATATTTTCTTGTACAGAGACCTACACACATGGCTAAGAAAAAATATTTTGCAGTCAGATACACAACAAGGGGACAACATCTACATCTCGTACTTCAAAGTTTCTCTACAAACAAATTAAATTAGGTCTGGGATGAAAGGCAGTATTTGAAAGATAGTATTATTTCAAAAGTCATGTCAGATGACTAGACTAATGGATTTAGAAAAGTTTAACTTTTTAAGCCAATAAAAGACAAGAGGATGATATTGCTAGTACCCCACAAGCCACATAAATCTCCCTTATATCTACCTGGATGGATAAGAAACACATTCGTATCAAAAGACTGTTATGAGGTTCAGGTTGACACTCTTCTTTATTACAAATTTTCTCAATATCTCTACTTGTTTTTCAGTTCCATGCTGTCCCCATTTTTGTGTTTCTATGCCAATCTGCTAATAATTACACCATCCTTTTTCATGTAGCTCATCTCATACAATGGACAATTTTCTCTCTAATGAATGCAAATATGGTTCCTTTAATATAAATTACAGAAATATAGTAATAGGAATACATTGAGGTTCTATTAGCAATAAATGTTTTCCTTCTGTGTTGGCAGGCAATATTTACCCTGCTCCCAGATGAATACGTATAGTGTGCACAAATCAGAAAAGAAAAGCTTAGAAAAGAAAATGTTTTTGTTTTGCTCTCAAACCTTTTCAGTTCTAGCAATCTCAGAAAGCATTCATTGCATTTTCAGACAATCTTCTAACTGCACATGGTAGAAATAAATTAGCAGAAATTACCTTTTCAGGAATCATCCAGTGGTTGTGGAAAAAAAACAGCAAATTCAAGACAAAGGTAAAAAGCTGAATAAAGAAGTGAATATTAATCATTCAACAGCTGCAAGACAGATATCTTTGCAGATACCCAACTTCCCAGCTGGTATAAATCAACAGAGAGCTGTCAGAGCTGTGTTGATTTATGTCAGCTGGGGATCCAGCTTCATGTTGCTCCTAAAATAGGAGACAAGATATCTGTTCAAGTCTGTTCATATCACTAATGGAAGTATTTTAAAGAATAAAAGGTGGATCAAGCACCAATTCCCATTTACACTCAATGGCAATTTAATTTCCATTGCCCATTAATGGCTTTGAGGAATCTCTGTGCAAAGCTACTACTTTACATTACCACATTTATGGGTTCACAAGGATGGATATCTTTCCTGGAATGTGTGTCCACCTGAAAGATCATCAGATTTTTTTTGAGAACAACGAATTCTAATCACATGTGTAATAAACCACTACCTTTAAATATATTTTTCTCTTAATTTGGCCTATGAAACATAAAAGAATTTTCATGGTTTTGTTTGGAAAGTGGCAGCAGGTTTAGTAGCAGAACTATAAGAAAAATGATGGGAGTGAGAAATTCATCATCATCTTAATTTGATACAACCCAGAAATACTGTAGTGAAACACATCTTTCCTGACTGTTAATTAGTCTTCTGCATAATCAACAATGTAGTATAGAAATATCAGCCATGGTAACAAAGTAATTCTGCATTATGAAAAAAATGTTAATATGAGCTATAAAAAGTGGTTGAGAAAATAGCTGTTATTCCCATTTATTCATATGCTTGTTTGTTTTTTAATTAATAACCAGTACGTAACCATATATCTGAGCTTTGATGATGCATGAGTAACCTGTGCTTTGAGGCAGGTAGACAAATGTACTTCTGGAGGAAGCAGTCTGCCTGCAAAGATTTGCCTTGTGCTCAGAAGAATACAACATTTCCACCAGGTAATAGGATTGCTTTTCATTTGGATTGTAATCCTTTCAATTGGATTATAACCTTTCTTCCATAAGTGATTATGGATTGGGAGCAAATCCAAGGAAGTTAGTGAAACTGTTCCATAAAGAAACAACAAAATCTTAGCTTAGAAAATGTTGGTAGCCTTTGTCTGGCAGGGAGAAGCAGACACAGCAAATGTGAAGAAAACAAAGCTGGTAATGTCTGCAGAAATTATGTGAGGCAACCAGATATGGCTGGGTAAGTAGAAATTGTGATGAAGGGCAATGTCAGGAGGAAGATGCCACCACCACCGCATATTGATGATGATACTGATTCTGATTATACTTTATGAAAGCATAGGGATTAAAAGATATTTTATCAACAGAAACATCCAGGTTGCATGAGACCTCTGGATGTCTCTCCTTCAACTTTCTTTTCTAATTAGGACTAACATCAAAGCCAGGGCAAGTTTATAAGGACCTTCTCCAGTCAAGTTCTTAAAAATTTGAGGTTGGAGACAGTCCCACCCCTCTGGGCACATGTTCTTCTGTTTCTGCAGCAGCACAGTGAATAAATTTTATTTTCACCTGGTCAGAATATTCCTTTTTGTAAATTGTACCCATCGCCTCCTTTCACAATGTATATCTGGGAAGAGTCTGCTGTTCTTGTCATGGGGGAACAGCGTCGGCTCAAATACAACCTGCTGTGCACCCTGACCCCAGGTGGTTTTCTTCAGAGCAGTGTGACTTAGTCTATTCGTCCCCAATGTGTACTGACTCAGAAGGCTGTGCCATCTTGAGTGCAGGACTTCACATTTGTCATATATATATATATATATATATATATATAATTGGAAGGGGTGAGTTATTTCTTGGAGTATATATGATATTTAAGTTCCAGACAGATCGTCCATCAGGACTTTGTAACAGAGTAATGGAATAGTTCATGAGAGGAAGAATGCACTTGCTGAATTTTTACCAGGATATGTGTGTCACGAGCTGGATTAGAACACAAGCTTGAACTTTAATAGGCGGGCATTGCAATTATAGACACTATTACGGTAGCAGAGTTCCAGGTTGCAAGACTTTCTTGGATAGGGATATTCTGTTTTTCCAGCTGCTAGAGCAGTGTAACTCCAAGAGTACTAGAGCAATGCAAGTAAATACACGGTTATTGTTGATTATATTGGTGTTGTATCATTGACAGAGGGGAAAATCATTCCACTCATTCCATCATTCCATTCCACTCATTCCATCATTCCATTCCACTCATTCCATCTGCTAAAAAGTATTTGCTTTGTCATAACTCAGATCAAGATGGTGAGCTTACTGAAGCCAGGAGAACTTTTCTTTGTGTCTGGCATAAAATGTCCTACAAGTACTTTAAATCAATGCATCTTAGTATAAAAAGCGGCAACCAAAAAAGGGATTCCCATCATCCTGGAAATTTCCTATCCTATTCTTCCCCAAAATAAGAGTGAAAAGGCAAATGTCATTTTCTGATAACTATGTATTCTTAGTCTTTATGCTATCGGGAATATGATGTCAACACTTCTACTTTGGTGGTATGAGAACTTGTATTTCTTATAAAGTTTCTTGATATTACTTAGAAGAATTTCTCACTCTATGTGTATTGGTATAGATCCATCAAAATCACCAGTCCTTGAGTCCATATCAACTGAATTTAACTCAATAGTAAATTACTTAATTTAATTCAGCAGTAAAAATCTTAACATTAACTAGATATTCTTATGCAAATCTCCTTCTAAATTCTTTACTTGACTGTTTTCTTTGACAGCTCCGTGGACCTTGTAGCTCACTTTTTCCACACTTAAATATATGATATTGTTTTAAGATATAGGTTAATGCTTAATACTTTTTAAAAATCCACCATATAATTTGATTTTACTTTATTCCTCAGGCAAATTTTAAAAATGTTATTCTTAATGATATTTTACTGATTTGTACTTGCTGTTTTTAACCTGTTTGATTCCCATTTCCCTTTTTTCTAGCTTTAGAGACTAAAAAGCTCTAGGGATTAGCATGAATTTGGTATTGTTGTACACTGTATAACTGTAAAATATTTCTATACTAGTCAAAGGTAAATAAATCAGTCATGTAAAAGGAATAAAAGCAATGAAATGTCCAGATGGAGCTTTCTAACCATCAAAAAGGTAATCAGCATTTTGCTTAGCAACCAGACTTCAATTATACTAGTTAATCTTGGAGGTGGAAACAGAAGTGGAAGATCTGATGCTTAGCTAAGATAGATTGGCTCCATAAAATGTCCTTGAATAAAAGGATGGAAATAACTTGGCATTTGGAAACTATTACATAAAGTATACTTAAAATGACTTTGACATCCTGAAGGTGTTTGATTGATCACTTGGAAGTGTGTTATCAGGAAGGTATTTCAATTTTCTAATAGTTTTGATAGTCATCCTTTGAAAGGAAACAATTTTTGGGGAGGGAATAATAAGGTTGCTACTACTTCAGGTGAAAGAGAGGCATGATTTCCAATACGTATGCAAAACAACAATATGGTGAAAACATCAGGCTGTTAACCAATCACTCTTCCTAGTAAAATTAGGTTTTCTAGAAATGCAGAGTGACTTGGTGATAACCATGACAACCAGAACAAGTCTGGGCTGGAAACAATCAGATTACATATAAACTAGTTAAGCCATCTATTGTCCTGCTATAATTAGTGGGAAGAGAGAGGCACCTTGAGAGAACAAGTAACCTCACCCCCGAAAGATGTTTTACATAAGTTGGCTGAATCACCTGCCCATGTGCCTTCTTTATTTATATGTGATGGAAGAATGAAGGAGATAAATGTGAAAAAAAATGTGGATGTCTACCTTGGTATTAAAACAATCTGAAATATTTTAGAGAAATCTCTACTTAAAAATTCCCTATTTCCTTCTACTGACTTCATGAACTTCCTTTGACTATACAGCTCAGCTGTAGAGACCTCAGAGTGAGTGAGATTTTTCACAGCCTTGACATTTCAGATATGGCCAACCCAATTGCTAGTTTGGTCAGATTACGCCAGAATGTCTAATACAAAAAGATAATGACAAATTTTATTGAAATCTTTGGAGATCATATGGGAACTGCCACAAGTATAATTATTAAAAAAAAAAAAAAAAAAGAAAAAAAAGAAAAAAAAAAAGAATTAAGTTAGTACATTAAATCATCTTCTAAAATTTATTTCCCAGGATCTGAAGGAATGAAAACCATTAAAAACTTATCATAGAATCATAGAGTCATTTTGGTTGGAAGAGACCCTTAGGATCATCAAGTCTGACCACAACCTAACTCGCACTAAACCATGTCCGTAAGAACCTCATCTAAACACCTTTTTATCACCTCCAGGGATGGTGACTCCACAGCTTTCCTGGGCAGCCTGTTCCAATGCCTGACAATGCTTTCCAGGAAGAACTTTTTTCCCAACATCCAATCTAAACTTCCCCTGGCACAACTTGAGACCATTTCCTCTTGTTTCATTTGTTACTTGGGAGAAGAGACCAACACCCTCCATGCTACAACCTCCTTTCAGGTAGTTGTAGACAGGGATAAAGTCTCCCTTCAGCCTCTTTTTCTCAAGGTTAAACAGCCCCAGGTCCCTCAACCAATCTTCAGCAGATTTGTGCTCCAGAACCCTCACCAGCTTCATTGCCTCCTCAGCACTCCCTCTAGTACCTCAATGTCTTTCTCATGATGAGGGGCCCAAAACTGAACACAGTTTGTCATCATGTATGATGACATGCTATTGAGATTCTTTTTGTTCTTTCCTTTTGTTTCCATGGAAAATATAGTTATATTTTAAAAATCCCTGCAAGTAAAAACTCAAGAAATTCATAATGGCATTGAAGCATCTTTTACATTAAAAAAACAAACAAAAACCACAAACAAACAAACAAAAAAGGAGAATAACATAACATTGTAATGGAAAATTCAAATATAATGGAAACATTCAATTTAAAATAAGTAACACCTGCTACAGCTTGGTGCTTTACTGAACTCCTGAAAAAACCTGGGAGAAAGTATCACTGGAAACAGTGAAGAAGTATTGCACTAAATTTTAAAATCAGTTTCAGCACCTTGCTCTAGAGACGCTTTCATAAAGAATGATGTGTTACAGTTTCCAGCATGATGACCTCTTTGTGATATGCCTGTATTCAAATCTGCACTCTGTATGTGCACAGTGTGGTTATTTAGAGTCCTCCTCCCTGAATGGCCAGACAGGTGAAAAATCAAACAGGTTGACTTCTACCAACATTATGTTGAACATCTAGAAGTTCAGAAAACTTACCAGTTCAGTTTAAAAAAAACCTGATTCCTATGCATTTGATTGAAAGAACTTGTATGATACCAGGATCATCTTCAACTGCACCATCTGGTAGCAGCTCATAATCTTACTGTAGCTAAGTGTGATGAAAGCAAATCAAACAATCAATGCAGATGTCTCTTTAGGGGATTCATTGTATATCTCTCTTCGATGCTATCCACCAGCAAGATTATGATGCAAAAGTCTCTTTTGGCCTGATTTTTATCCTGTTCTTATGAATTTTGAGCCAGGACCTCCACAAATGGCAGAAGACCTTCACGTTAGCACCAAAGTCATGTTAGGGGTGAATCATAGCCTCCCCTCTTTTGTCAAAGAAAAATAATAATAATTTTTTCCATCCCTTGCTAAAACTTAACAGTCTGACAGGTGGCAACCACCATTTCAGTGACATATGCTTGAAAGGCAAAACATCTATCTAGTCATCCTGAGACAATTGCCCTCACAAATGTGATTCCAGTTATAACTACACTGGATTTGAAGCTGTACAGCAAAATTAAACTCATGGTCTCAGGGGCCTTTAAAAACCACTTGGCCTGACGGTAGAATCACTCTGTGCCAGCAAATGCTTTCTTTTTCTATTTTTTTTTTCTTGTCTAAAACGTCTCCAAAGTAGATAGGGCATTGGTTTTTTTTTCTTTTTTAAAGATGCTATTGGTAGCACAGTGAGCAAAAATACAGACATCTGGACTAGCTCTGAGCCAAAATTCGTGATGTCTTTTCTAACACACTGCTTATCCTTCAGATCTGCTGGAGGGTAAAAAGTAAGAAAAAGCAAAGCAAAGCAAAGCAATGCCCCATGTGCACACACGCTAACAAAATCTTGCATCTGCAGTACCTGCTGTTGACCTTCATAGGCCTGAACCAAGGCAGTGAAAAAGGTCTTCTGGATTTAGCTGTGGCTACATTTAGACACAAGTCATCGCTCTATTCCAAACTTCTCTTGTAATACCCAAAGGATGAGCTGCATAGACTTAATAAATGTATGTGGCTGATTGCAGTATGATGGGCACTATGCCTTGCTTCATGCTCTTGTCAGTGGGTAGCCCCTACATAACTGTAGACCTGTGGTAGCCAAGAGCAGCCTTGCAAAACAAGCTTGGGATGGGAAGCTCTGGGATTTGTGGTATCAGTTTTACTGCAGATATGATATAGTGTCTCCATATCTACCAAGGGGGGTTCGGTCCATCAGTATTTATGCTGTGGTGTCAAGCACTGTCGGCTCATGTCATGTAACAGAATTTTTTTCCCCTTTAAACCTCATTGAATGGGTCCTTGTGCTGCAGTCACCACAGGCTTCAACTTTCCCTTGGATTAATGTTTTGCTTAGCTCTAACAAAGGCAAGTTCAAAGGCTAGAAACTGTCCCCTACTCTGTTACACAGATCACCAGGAACCAAATAGAATGACAGGTTTCTCATTGAAAAAAAAAAAAAAAAAAAAAACAAAAAAAACCATAAAGAACATAAAATCTTGAAGGAGCTACTCAACAGAACCATGGAAAACCACAACACGGAGCACTTTCCCATTATAGATTCTTAGTCCGTGATGACCCTGTCTCTGAGTTCACTTCTGTCTTCATTCTTTGAGTTCAGTATCTCCCCGCATTTTTTGCCATGTACAAAGAAGTTAGTTGATTTTATTTGGGCTGCTTTCTCCAAGCTAGTCATCTACTTTGCTTTTCAGATGAAACTTATCTCGTTTTCTTGGGTTAATAAGTGTACAAAAATGCTCTTTTCCTTGGCCAATTGCTTCAGTAATCCATTGGTTTCAGGAAAGGGAGGAAGAAATTAAACAATGCTTCTGCATAAAACAAAATAAATTGAAAACAACTGTTTATACTATCATTCATATGACACTGACTTATTCCCATGACACACAGCACTCCCTATGGGCAAGATCAGACCACCCTTTTACACAGTGGTTCTTTTAGTAGAAAAGTTTATTCCCTGTGTCTTTAAAAGTAAAAGGAGATACAAAAGTAAGAGCAGGTGTTACTGACTCCAACAGGTGTTCCCAGTAGAGATACTTCATATTTTTGATGCACCCAGCTGTGTGGTCTTACCTCAGGTGATTAGTGACTCTAAAAGATGTGACATTTGCAGCTTACTGATATTATATATCGGCCAGCACTATGTCAATCACTGCTGCCAGATGCAAATGCAGCCTGTCACCAAAAGAAGTCCCTTTTCCCGAAGCAGTTTTATGTCAAGATGAGAGCAGCGTCCTCCTGCTTGAGCTAACACAGACCAGCTCCACTGAAGTCCATGGAGCTGTACAAAATTTAAACTAGGTTACATCAACCTATATATGGGAAAACTTTCTTTTACCTATTCCCTTGTAAACCCAGCATGACTACAGAGATCTCATTGATCCTACTGCAGTTTTATACTACCACACCAGGTGTGTGTGTGCAAATTTAGCCCCATGTGTTACTACTGGAACTGGAAATTTTTCATGGACTGTTATTATAATTGGGAAGCATTCACTATGATAATGTAATATGAGACTGCAATAATTTAAACAGCTTCTACAGGAAACTTCCCTAGAACAGCATCTGTTAAGAAGCACCCCAGCTCACTCCAACCATTTTCTAAAAGCTTAGACTCCTGGGACAGCTGGTTAACTATCCTGGAAATTTTAGTAGTATTAGCTCCTGGATTCCTGCATCTTTGGAGTGCTCCATGACTGACTCAGGAATCCTAAACGCCTCTATCTCTTCATTTGTGCACTAGAACTATTAGTATACCTAGGATTCAAAAATAGGATGTTGGACAGGGCTCATAAGGTTTTCTACTCCCACTTTTTTTTTTTAATTTTTTTTATTTTCAGGTGGAGTTTCACTTCATTTATTTACTAATATAAAATTTCAGAATTTAACACATTCTCAACACTTCTACTGTCAGATTGCAGGTACTTAGAAAACTTGACTTGGAAATACATATCAAAACCTTGAAATTTTCCATGTACCAGCACCACCAATCATTGTCCAATTCTAGTCACTGACTTTTTGAGATCCTGTTATTACTACTTGATGGTTATTTGTTGACAGTCATATCCCAACAAGTAATTTGGGCCCAGAGTCATGCTAACATGATGTTTTCCAAGATTTAGGTTTCCAGACCAGCTCAGAACATGGGTAAAATGAATGTGGGATTGACAGCTTTTTGAGTCTTTAAATATATTTTTACTGGTGCTCTCACCCTCTCAGACTTTTATGCTACCTAGTTTTAAATCCTTACCTGACACACCTGAATCTCCACAAGCATCCAGGCCCTTTCAGACCTTTATGCCACCTATTTTCAGATGCTAACCTGAAGCACCTGAGTCTCCAATGCTTAAATTGCAGAATCCAAGAGGGAGAGCTCTTTTTGGGTGTATCCTGACACTATGCAGTTATAATTCCTCTCCTTTGTTCCAGATCTTGATTTCTATGCTATATAACACTTGGAAATAAGGAAAATTCAAGGCAATACATATGCACTGATATGAGTCAATCATACAGCATGGAGAACTTGAATTCTCTATATGCTCCCTTGATAATTAGTGGACGGATACCAGCAGTTCCAGTTGGTGACACAATCAGCCAAAAACTGAGTGATTCCTTGGGAGTGCCTCACAGGAGCAGGAACCTGAGGAGATGTATGTAGCTATGAAATTCAGGTGAGTGTCTGATTTATGGTGGATGGGTAGTAACCATGGAATGCTAAATGCTGGAGCAGATTCCCAACAGTTTCAGTGGGTATAGACCTATCACAATGTTTTATCAACCACAGCCACAGTTAGTCCCAGTAACTTCTGTGGGGGCCTTAACAATAGTTTGTGGAATACCATTGTAGAGAAACCTGGTGCCTGTTCATCAGTTGCCTGCATTTCTCCTAGAGTTTTAAAGCTTTCTAGTCTTGTAGCTCTGAAATATTTATAGATGCTCGTAATTACTGAAAAGCCTTCTTGGGAAACATTCAATCTGTTGTTTTCAAAATGTGTAAGTATGACTTGCTTTAACAGCTCTTTCTGAATTCAGATGCAAAATATCTTTTTGATTCACTCAACTTTTGGGTTGGATGTGGGGAGCAGAAGAAAGTCTAGGCATTACACTTTATCAATTTGCCTTAAAGACCATTAATACTGCAGCAGTGATTACGGCTCTTTTTTTGTTAGGAGCAAAGATGAGTAGAGGATTCATTGGCAAAGACAGTAATCCTTGCAAAATGTTGTTGTTGTGTTTTGCAGAATATGAAGTTCTCTTTGGAGACAAAAGTGGCTATTCTTCTCTCTGTCTCTGCTCCTTTTGGGTCCATCAGTCTGAAATACTCTGGCATTTGAAACTCTACAGGGGAGGATGGTGGGAAAAGAGAAAATTGAAGTAATTACTGATTGGCTATTTTCACATAAGTTTTCATCTTCCTAGTCTTGCATCCTATTTTCAGTTCCAGGGGACATATCAATGTAAAATAGATAAAATAATAGTAATAATAACAACAACAATTTTCTGAAAAAACATTGTAACTGTATCAATAATATCACATTGTACTTAGCGACTTTACAGCTTACAGTATTCTATAAAAAGGTCACCAGTATTATGTCTGTGGCTTTTTTAATGGATGGTGAAACCAGGGAGTAAAGAAGAAATTAATTTGTTCAAGGTCACTCCACAGAGCAATGGAAAAGCTATGAATTGAAATCAGGTTTTCTGAGTCCCAAGCCAGCTCTTTAACATATGAAGACAATACTTCTAACAAAGGATACCAGACACTTATGAGAACAAAATATCACAGCACTAAATGAAAAGCACCACATTAAATATTTTTGCTTTGCACACTTTGTAGTCTATTCCCTCTTGTGAATTCCAGGAATTCACATTTATTTACAAGACACAAAAGAGAAAGTAATGATGCCCAGTGACTATTGCTACCAATAAACTTTTCAGCCAGTGTTTTTTACTGAATAAAATATATTGGGGCAGTTCTGGCAGGTAGGATGTGCGTATAATGAGTAATGAAGTGTAATTACTATTGACGTTACTGTGTTCAGGTGAAGTGAAGATGTAGGCAATATATGTATGCTAGTAGACTTAAAAACTGGTTTCTTGCCTGTCTTTGTCACAAAATATAACACTCCCTGAATCAAAATCTCAGGTTCTCATATCCCTACATGATCTGAGCAAAACCATCTTCTTCTTCCACTGAGGGAGTCAGGTATCACCTAACACTACCACTATTCATCTTTAAAGGATCAGCAGTTGCCACTCATCAGTATTTGAATTTCTGAAGGTATTTCCTATTCTAATTTTCTGCATGGACTTTCTTGGTATCACTTTGAACTAGTGTGAAGATGTGAAAACAGAGAATCCAAAAACCAAAATCAGGAGACGTATCAAGATGATGGGAAAATCTACTTGTGTTGATGCCCTCAAAAGTTAAGTAAACATTAATTTGTGTGCAATGTTCTTTGTCCAGAGCAAATCCCAGTTTGCCAATTATTAACATTACTTTTGATTAGCTCAGCAAATCTCAAAGGGTAAATGCTGCATTGATAATGAGCTGCAGGCATTAGCAGGGTGTGTGAAGTTCTTGCTGTACTGACTGTGGGTATTCCCACTGAGAATATTTGTAGAAAAGCAGTACAAATAAGGAAGTTATTAAAATGCTCTAGATTCTCAATGACCTGGAGAATTTGGAGTGCTTAATTTTTTTAAGATCTTTGGATCTTCGTATTATTCTACGATGGGGAAAATAAGTGGATTTAAAACAGTTTGGGGAAAAAAAAATAGCTTTTCAGTTTTCTACTTATATAATCTAGTTTTGACACTAGGCTTGGTCAGGTAACACAGTGGGTCGTATTTTCTACTGCTGTAAATTTTTCAAAAGACACTGTTTTTTTTCTTAGACACCTACTCAGTGTTTCATAAAGGACTGCAGATAGATTGGATGAAACTGAAAAGCCTATGTGTATGTGTGTGATACAAAATATTTCATTCAATTAAATATTATTTTTTAAATTGCAAACTAATAAAAAGATAGCATTCAAAAGTAACTCTTTTGATTATAAGGAATATAATATTATTAAAAAGGTTTAAAAAAGGCCAATTACTATCACTGCTTTTCGATATTCACCTTGAGAATTCAACAATTAACTGCTTTTTTAGGCTGTGGGATCCCTGGGTTCAATTTGCTATTATTTGTGTCAGAGCTCCTATATCTTAGATGAGACTGTAGAGTTTTGTGTTTCCAAAATCTTCTCAATTTCTTCCAATATTATTGTTTTACATTGTGTAACTATACATTCAAGGAGACCAGAGCCTGGATTTTTTTAATATATACTCCATGTAAATCCCAACAGAAACGTGATGTTGTCGAGGAAAACTATGTCAAATTGTGATAGAACCTGAACAAAGCAGTGCTTTGAACACAAAACCTTGCTGTACATCTCTGCTCTCAGTCTGGGAGAGGATAGATTTTTATTATGGTTACAAATAATATAGTTTAAGACTGTCAGATTACCTTCTACTGTGTGAGCAGAAGACCAGTTTCAACAGAGGTAGTATGAGATTAAGTTGTTTCTGATGGATGGAAAATTAAGTCATCCTCTACTTGGTCTTAACCACTGGCATATTGTCTCTAACAAATTTGTCACTACCTGACTTTTTACTTCGATGAAATTAAATAAAAAGTCAAATGAAAGCTTTTGAGGAAATGGTGTCTGGTTGTTTAAATTTTAGGATAACTGAAAGCTGAGTCTCATGAAAAATTTACTGTTTTAGAATACTGCTACTAATAGTAGCAACACCAATACATACTATTTTTACTATGACTAACATGAGACTATTCACAGAACTCAAATGAGTGGGGGAAAATATATAGGTACTCTGAAGAGCAATGAACAATTTGATCTATTTACATTCGGTTGTCAGTAAAATTGTCATACTTATTTGACAGCTTAGATAAGAGTCTGAAGAATATCAGATGAGTCGTATTTATCAATGAGGGGTCAAGAAAAGAGAAACATTTTTGTCATTCGACATATTTAAAAACGTTGTTAACTTTCCTTTTGTTTGGATTTTTCTGTCCCCTTTGTGCTTGTGTTACTGTCACTCAGGTAATGCAGGCCTGTCAGACTATATTTAATTCATCTTTATAATTGTTATGTTATAAAAGAAGATGTCCTGTGAAAGATATACAGTAAAATTTCTGATTCTCAGAAAACTTTTTGACTAAAACATTCCAAACAGCTTTTATGGAGTACCTCCCAATATTCATCATGGACACCTTCCCAGTTATCTCAATAGGCTCAGTTCAGGTCTTTGTGAGAAGAGGGTAAAATTAAACGTTCCAAAAGATTTATGTAGCACTACAAAGTCTCGGTTAGTGGACTTGGGTCAAAATATGTCTAGATATCTAATGTCATAACAACAGTTCACAGAGAAATGGTGCTCAGGGATACAAATGAACAGAGTATAAGATGATGACTTAGCATAAAGTGTTTTTCAAGTTAATTAAAAAAAAAAAAGGCATGATTATTAAATAATTGAAAATGTTTCTTCTTTTTTAAATTATTGTTGTCTGCTACAGAAAACCAGACATTTTATTTAAGACCTGAAAATACTTGCATTCCAAATTATTTTCTTTCAAATTTCCTTATATCAAAATTATGTTCTTATTTGTTTCTATTTCTAAATGAAGTTAACAAGAAAGTCATTTTCTGAGAGAAGCTAAAAGTGTAGATAGAAATGAAATATTCAATTATTTTCAGTTAGCCAAAAAACTAAATGAAATTTTCTATGCAAAACAATTGGACTAGCCCTTCAGCAGCTTGAATAATGATTCCTGGGAAAGGAGCAATTATATAAAAAGATTAGACCTGATTTTCCACTTTATAAAAAGCAGCATAATTTAATCTAATTCATTGCTTTTCTTCTTATTCAATTTAGGATTAAATTGGGTTCTTTAGTTCACAAATATATATCTGAATTAATAAAAAGGTTTGGGCTTCCCCATGTGCTAAATTTTCTATCATATGGGTTAATGCAGAGATGCAGAACATCAGTCAAGGACTGAGAAATGAGCTGGTACTTTTTAAGGTGAAAAGGCTGATTGTGTTCTCACTGTTTAATGTCTTTAAGTCTCAAAGTTTAAAATATAACAGTTTGGTGTATGTGTGGATCATGTGTGGTTTGCCATGCTGAAACAACCTTTCTATCAAATATGTACAAAATACTTTGATTATCAAAAATACAAAAAATACTTTAAAAGCTATTAAAAGCAGTATAAGCATCTTCAAGGCCAGAATATTGCTAGAAAATGAACTTGTAACATTTATGCACATTAAATACAGTAGAAATGCAAAATAACATTTCTTTCCTTTAATCATTAAATCTACATTGATGTCATAGAAATGGTTGGATGAATGAGTGAATCAATGGGAGTCCAAAATATCCATTATAATGAGACTGCTATAAATGGAATACAATATACTTATTTCATCCAAACATGGATACACTTTAAAAGTAAGTTATAAGTTACATTCTAATAAAACAACAATAAATCAGTGCCTGAAATTTTTCTGGTCAGTATTATTTGTCTTTGTCACTGGCCATTCTCCAAAGACTTTGAGATTCTCTTTGCCTCTGCTACACATTAATCAAAATATATGTTTTTGCAGAGTTTTGGACTTTGATTCTTTAAATAAGTCAATGCAGAGTTTGTTCTCTAAAGACAATAAAGCATCTATACTTAGTGACCCTCAACTGGGGTATAGAATGAATCTGTAATGAAGCAGCACTTAGGCTGGGATGGTCAGTCTTGCAAAACGTAGGTCTGTCACTGAAGCTGAACCCTAAACCTTGAATCTTGTTTTCCAATAGAAGTTTCAAATCAAAATTTTTCACAGCCACTCATAAACATGTAAGAGAGATTTTCAAATCAGTTGAATAAAACAATAGCTCAAAGAAAAATAGATTCTTACTTATTCATTGCCTACTAGGGTGCTGACTCCTAGAAAGTTATCATAGCAAATTCCATAGTGCAATTCACACCTTATCTGTGTTTTATTAAGTTGTAAAGGTAGAATTAGGGACTTTTATATATTGGAATTTTAAAAAGCTCTTAACTTCTCAGGTTCCAATTAATTTGCTGTGCATTTTTAAACATCTAAATGTCTTTGAATATCTACTTCAAAACCTCTGGTCTTTGTGCCCATTGGATACAATCCCCTTAAGTATAATAGCTGAGCAGTTTGTGGTTGTTAATGTATTTTGTCGCTGTGTGATAGGGAAATGCTCTCACAGCTTTGATGGCCTGAGAATGGTAGATGTAATAGGTTCAGAGGCTCTCCCACAGTTACACAGAGAATCTGGGATGAAGCCAAAAAGTGAACTCACGTTCCTCAATTCAATCCGATGATCTATCTGCTCACCCTTTCTCTGTTCCTGGAAAGGGCCAGAGTGGGAGCAGACAGGATAATGGCTTAAATACACTTTTGTCTCCTTTTCATTTTTGTCTGACTCCTTCCCTAATTATTTTACTCCTTCTGCTAATATGCAACAGATTGTCTTGAACATGACATGGTCTACTAGAATCTCACTTCACTGTGACTTCATTACTTGGAAATGTAATTGTAATGCTTCATTTGTCTTTGATGTTACTTCATAAGTGACAATTTTGAGACTCTGCAGAGAGCAGCCTAATGTTTCTGCAGTCCCTAATGTGTCACACAGTACTACTGCACTGAACACTTAGAGTTGCTGCTCATGCATTTCTTCACAATGCTCTGCAGTGATAGTTAAAGGCTAAATAAAGAAATATCCCTCTGGATTAGGGTTCAAGCACTGAATTGCGACTCACTCTGGGGAAAAAAACAGTTCAAGTGAGACAAGATAGGATTAAGAAAATTGAAAAAATAGAAAAGAACTAAAATAAAAAATGATTTTTTTTGTTCTTTGGGAAATCTCAACTCCACGGATTTCCATGTTTAGCACTACATTTTTGTATTTTCTGAATGAATGGAGGAGTGTGTAGTGAGAATCACCATGGTATGGGAAGCAGCACAACTAATTTTAAAAACACGTGGAATTGTTTTCATTGTCTCTTTTGAATCATTGCTATATACAGTAATCCTATTTAATATGAAAAAAATATAAATTTTGAAAGTGCTTTAGTTCTTCACATCAAACCCATTTGAAAGCCCTTATTCAAGCTTTATGATTATTTTGATGCCTCTCGTGGCTTTCAGCACATATAATATTCTACAGACAGCTCACCACCCATCCCTTAAGTCATTAGTTTATGAAAGAGGTTTGTGTCTGATTCTACAGCTCCCCATTCCTGCTGCTTCTCCTTCAGCCGAAGTCATATAGAAGTGAGTGAAATCTCACTTACAGGAATATCATTAGAGACAATTATGACCTCAGGTGAGGAGGAAGCAGCAAGAATAGATGAGCTGTTCAGAAGTAAGTCTCACATTTGAGTAGAAACATTTGTAAGATCACATTTAGAAATCAGAAAAAAAAAAAAGAGAAAGAAAAAGGCAGAAAGTACCACTACAGGGTTTGAACTTTCTCTGATGGATTGTTTTCCAAGATTTTTGGGATGCATATGGGAATGAGAGTGCAAATATGGTTACATTTTACTTGCCAAAAGACAGCAGAGAAAAAATTAAAGTGGTATCACAGCACATAGATCTGAATTAATCTTTCTCTCCTCTTTATCTTCCTTCAACTTTCATAAATGACCTCTACCACAATAAAGTCCAAGAGTCTGGGCAAACCTACAGTGATGTAAACTGATACAGTTCTTCAGTGAAGCTTCATTAATTAGTAGTGGTGGCAATATGACCCTACTAACATCACTGGACTTATATTTGATGCCTACTACAAATTCAGAAAATAGCTTCGAAAGACATGACTGATTATGCTACATTTGCTTCTTTGAAATAAAGTGGATATTACTCTCTGAAACTTTTAATCCTCTATGACATTTCAAGTGTAACTAGTATAATCATAATCAAACTCAAAGGATCAAGAAATGAAAAAGAGTAATTACATTATCAGATTAGAGGAAAAATTGCCACAGTCTTAAAGGGATGACAGGGGTTAAATTGCCATGTGAAAAATGTTTCATTTTTGCAGAAAAAAGGCATCTTAACACCTCCTTCAGCGTAACCTTCACGTTGTGATCTGTGGGAGGTGAACATGTGAAACAGTATAACACACTCTGGGTTTCTGAACGGAGTAGGAAAACCCAAATTTTGTTGGTCTGAGTACAGGTGCAAGGAGAACAACTGGGGAAGAAGAACAGCCTGGGGCAAGGTGGGAGAGGGGAGGGATGAGCCTCCCAGCTCCTCTTCGCTATGGAGGGATGGGAGGCACATGGAGAATGAATATTAAAGTCGAAAGTATTTGTTTTCTTTTTTTTTTTTTTTTTCCCCAGTAATAGCCATTACTACATGCTCCTGTTTGGAGTGGCAGAAGTAGCCAGTAGCATAGGCAAAGCAGGAAGGAAGCCGTGGCCACATTGTTATCTCTGATGGTCTACAGTTAGAGGTAACCACCTCCTCTGTCTAAAGCTACAAATGGATTTGTTCATAGAAAGGTTATAGACATAAAGCGGAATCCTTTCAGAGAGGAAATATGCAGATTTATTAACTTCTCAAAGATACGAAGAAGAAATTATTCAGAATTAAATTCCACAGGTCCTCGCAGCAATTTCTACAGAATGTTATTGATGTTTGAAAAATCATTTTCGTCTTTGCCAATGCTTGCTATGCATGTCTTGGTCTATGGACTATGTCTACACTAATCAATGAACCAATGCCACAACAGACCCTTGCAACTCTCTTGCAATCACCCACAAGTGTTCAGCCCTTGCCATTTTTCACTTATGTGGTTTCAGTGTTTGCTGGTGTAGCGCCACAAATTCCAGGCACATCCCAGAGCCTAGGAAATGTTTTCACAGGAGAGTTTTTCCATCACCACCCTGCTTTGGGGTAAATAGGAAAGTTCAGCTGTTTAGAAATCAGTGGCGTTGTACTGAGTGGACCTCAGGGAGAAGAATGTGCTGCAGACTGCTAAGCATCCTCTCCATCCTTGGATATGGTAGATCAGGAACATTCCAAGCTAGATGTTAGCCCCATCGGCATGGATTGATTGCATTCATAACTCCTATCTAGAGGCAGAACTTATTAACTGGGGCTTGATGCTGTGTTCACTCAGTTTCTGACTACTTTCTAGTACAGACATGTAGCCATGAAGCTCTCTACAGGTGACTTTCATGGCATAAGCAAAAATGTACTTTCCAAAAATTATTTGTCAATTTTATTTGTAAATTCAATATGCCACTGAATTGGCTGTTTAATTGAAGAGCTAGTAGAGGTTGAAATTTCAGTACAGCTGCATTATTCTGCTAAAATCAGTAATAAAAAATACAAATCTGAGCAGTGGCCAGCTGCCACGACTTCTGGATTTATTTTGCCAACACATTTCAGAATCCCAGTCATGTTGTCATCTGAACTGGAGTGCTACTTTCTTTGTGTTCTCTGCTGTCGCCGTGGGGTTTTTTTTGCTTAACTGATGGCTTGCTATTTTCCTGCTGAAGTGAACAGGATGGGATATGACACACATTATATAATTGAAAATGGGAGCACAGGGAAAGAGTACTGATTATTAGACTCAGAATGGGCTTGACAATAGCAATTTCTCCCTAACTGGCCTTGAAATCCCAGCAGATAAGTTCAGCTACTTACATATTATTTTTTGCCAATTTATTTCAAAGTATTTCACAACCTTTGTTTTTCATAACTTAATGTGGAATAAAAAAAATATGCATCTTCCATCCATCTGCATATTTTATAATCTTTAGTTCCTGTTTTCCTAACTTCCTGCCCTTATGAGTTGGTCCTGAGAACATCTTAACTTCATGAATATCTAGTCTGCTTCAAGCATAACAAGCTGATGTTCTTATGGCAGAAAATCCTCTATGTTTTAAAAATTTTTAAGTGTTTAACTCAATGTAGTTTATTACCTGTTGAGTTACAATGCATTTGAGAGTCAGTTTCAAATAAATAAAAAACAATCCTTACTTTTTTATAGTCTTCCAGGCCTCATGGTGGACTCTAAAAATCTTAATTAATTCTTAGAGTCTTTAAATATGGCCATTGCAGAAACTGCTGTTCTTTCTCCTTCAAAAGCTTTGGAAAGTTGGTTACAAAGAGTAGAGGAAAGAATGTTTAACCAAGATGAAAATCTGTATAAGTGTAAACTTATATTTCTGTTCACAGCTCAGTGTATTTAAGATTTCAGACTTGTCCTTTATGACAGCATTCAGAAAATTACTGATGTGCCTTTAGCTGAAATAACACATTTAGCAAAATAAGGAATAAAAATTATAAACAAGTGCTACTCTGTTTCCAAGTATGAAGAGTAAACAAGGTTACAATATTATCTGAAAATTTATAAAAAGCTCAAAAAGCCAGTAATGCTCTAATAAAAACAGGATTAATTCTAACAGTTCTACCAATAGTCCCATTTCACTAACACTATCTTTCTTGAGTGTGATTAACAATTATTAGCCTTGTAACCCTTTTGCCATAATCTTTGTATTGTGTTTTCAAACCTCAGAACTGATGCTTGTTAGGCTTGCTCTCTGAAGTTTTCCTGATCTGCCAATATATGGGGGGTTTGGTTGGGGTTTTGTTGGTTGGTTGGATTTTTTAATTTAGTTTAGCTGCGACAGCAACTTCTCTAATTGACCAGGTGTCTGTAGCTAATCTGTTTTTCATTTTCACAGAATCACAGAATGGTTGGGGCTGGAAGGATCTCTGGAGATCATCTAGTCCAACCCACCTCCTAAAGCAGGTACAGATAGAGCAGGTTCTGCATAGGATTGTGTCCGAGTGGGTTTTGAGTATCTCCAGAGAAGGAAACTCTGCGGAGACTTGTTTTTCTCTGTGTGGTACCACCATAGTTTTACACAGATAACAGTAACAAACTGTTCTCCTAAATCCTTGAAAACTGGAATGAATTAGAATGAAAAACACTAAGTACAACTTTATGATAGGAAAAATAGAGCATGCAAGATGTGATTCAGTTTCAATTTGAATATATCTTAATGTTGACATTTCCATCTAGAGGTCTAGATTTAATATAGGGCCATTTTTTTTTTTTTTTTTCCAAGATCTTCAACCTGGTTCTGTTGCTCATACACAGATTTCAAATGCCATATGCCATGTCCTGGAAACACCTTGCCTAACCATCAGCTGGTGCTTCAGAAGGACACAGGTCTCCTTTATGTGCTATGTCATCTCTATGAGCCCTATACAGAAGTTTCAGAAAACTCAGGTCATCTAAACCAGCCACAAATATTTATTCTTAGGCAAATAAATGCTTCTCGCACAGTTGATCAGATTAATCCAACAGAAAATGAGTTGCAGTTGGTACCACAGTAAGAACCAATAGGTGGCATCTCAGTCATGTGAAAATACTATTCTGATTACACAGTGAGTTTTGGCAGTTAACAGGGTTTGATGGTCATGTGCAAGTAGAGTTTTTGATTAAACAGTGTCTTCTGAAAAGAAAAAAAATAAAAGGAAGTGGCAACGTAGGCCCTTTTAGTTCAGTGTAAGAAACTATATGTTTCTTTATCTGGAGGCAGTATACCAATAAAGGTGGAAGCAAAATTGACTCAAAATGTCCCTGTAATTTCTCTTCCTGAATTTAAAAAACCCAACAAAAATAGAGATAGAGTTAGAATAAATACTCAAAGATTGCTGTTGGTTCAAGACTATTGAATGCCCAAGGGGTAAAAGGGAGTAGTAAGACTGGGAACATCTTTGGTGCTGTAGCCAAATTATACAGCCAGACAAAGCTGCCTAGCAGAGGCAGAAATCTTTCCCTTTTTACACTATGTGAGGTATCCAAAATACATCTGTATAAATAGTTTTTCGCTAAGAATAACTTACTTAGGGAAAACAACAATTTATGCCGCTTCTGTCTCATTTAACACATAAACCAGAAAATCTGTGTGGTTGAGGCATGGATAACTGCCAGGGAAATATAAACAATACAAAGGGAAAAAAAGTCAAAATTATATACCCGCTTTGCATTTTTACTGCTAACACAATTGTTGAAATTGTAAATTGACTCTTAACATCATAAATGGCTTCCCACACATTGTAAAGTAAATCCCGTAGACTTTTATTAGTATCATAAATGGCTTCTTAACATGTAAATGGCCTTCTTCGCATGGCAATGTAAATCCCATAGGCTTTTATTGACAACATAAGTCATACAGTGTATTGCGTTTTGCTATCTTTGTTGGTTTTCACTTAAAAACTAAATAAAAGTTTGAGGAAATAAACCACAGGGATTTGCACATTTCCAGTTGTGGCCACCCTTGTTTTTCTATTCCTTTGATGTATGTTAAACATCAAAAAGACTTGATAGTCTTTTCTTATGTTTAACTCCCCTTTGTAAAATTAAATAGCTGAACAAGAGTTCACCAGCCTTGGTATTTCAGAAGGGGCTGACAAAATGGAGGTAAGAAACTGTAAAATGGTAACTACAGTCACTCCCATTTCTTTGGCACCTTTCATGCGCAAAGATTCCAGAGCACTTCAGAAAATACATAAAACGCATGTCAGGAAGCAATACAAGGAAGAAATTTTCATATTAAATTTATGATACAGCCACATTCTTAAGTGTAGTACTGCAGTGTTGCTTGGCTTTACCCTGAAATCTCTGCCTCCGTGTGAGTAAACAGCAATAGCTGTTTGATAGTAAAACTTCAGCATGTTTTCAGACATGAAGTATAAACCCAAATATTTTGTAAATCTGGATAACCCTGTAGGCCATGCCCTAATTATTTAACTATATTTTAACTTAATACGAGACGGAAGATGGCAAGTTATCTGTGTGAGATAACACGTAAGAAAAATATATTTCATATACTATATATCCACCTATGCATTACTATATTCAGTAATTAAAACATTAGAACATTCACTGACACTACAGTACGTGTGGGTTAAATTCTTATTTTGCCCTAAGAATGTTGTATGTGAGATGACTCTGAAGTGTATTCGCCTGGGCGACTATACCTTAGGTGAGGACAATCATGTTCTAATCACTGTTGTGGTAACAGCTCACATATTTTATCCAGTGACAGTTTAAAGCAATGTACTATAAACCAGTGACTGTCTAACACAGTGGCTATTCAACTCAGATTCCTCAAGGAGAGTTTGGTGCTTGAATAGTTTTGAGGAGCTACATTAAAGTGTCAAAAGTCACATTTGAAACTGGTATTATAAGCCCTAAACCAATAGCAGGATTGACACCTTCTTATCAGTCCATCTTGAAATTAAACCACACAAGCTCAGCTAACCTTATGGTCCCAGCTGGTATGTAAGGAATCTGACATTTTAACCTGCTCTGGTAGCACAGCAACATTTTCTGTATTCATGAGCAGTGCAGTTCCTTCCAGATTTGTTTGATCTTTGGCTGTGCCTTAATCACAAGGTCAGTAATCCTGTTTTAAAGGAAGGTAGTTAATGATACTTTCCCTTTTTTTGGCCAGTAAATAGTGAATAACAGCGCAAAATTTCCTCAGATATAGACCAGCTCGAAGATAGTTAACAAAATCATGACTTTTTTTAACCAAACTGAGTTGTTCCAGTATGCAATTACATTAACATACATATTACTTTTCTGTTCACATAATGTAACTGGACAACTGGATCTTATTTTCTCAATTTAAGTCTAAAAGGCAATTGCTGAACACATTCAGACAGCACCAGCCTCAGAAGGCTGCTTAACTATTTAAATATTTAAAAGTTTCCTTTAAAATTGCCTTGGAGGAGAAAAGATTATATTGTGGAGTTGATCTGACTTTCAAAGTCAGCTCATTAATCATAGTTAATGCTCCTTGTTATAACAGATAGTAATCTACACTTCTTATAAACTGACACTGCCCACAGCATGAAAATATTTCTGATTCATCTAATAAAAAATTATAGTGCCATTCACTTCTAAGGCTGGTGTCTTATATTCACTGTAGCAGTTATCTATTAAGTAAAAAAGTTTCAAGATGTACTTGAGATGTTTTATATATATATATATATATATATATTCATTTAGTATGTTTAAACATAAACATACAGGTATGATATGTATATGTGAACATCAGGTTGTTCAGGATTTTGTCTAGACAAAATCTGAAAAGCTGGAGATGCGTCCACATTGCTTGTCCTCTGTTCTTGTGTTTATCAATCTTATAATGAACAACTTTTCTCTTACATGAAATAAACATCCTCAAAAATAACTTGTTATAATTAGTTATGTTTCAAAGGAAACAAAGCAGCTCCGTAGATTGAAAGGTCTGTATTCAGATGCTAATTGTGGCTGCTGTTGGAAGCTTTTGCCATTTCCTTCACCTTGCACACTGTCTAGTCCCTGGGTGATGCTCCTAGTGGCTTTGTAAATTCTGGACCTAAGGGGCACTCCAAATCTCAACCTCCAATCTGAAAAGGCTCTGAAGTTTCATTACTGTAACAACTGTGACACACTGAATTTATTGCACATTAACTAAGCAGTTGTTTTATGTATCTTCATCATGGCCACCTACACATGACCGTTAGCACCTACAATTTCAGGTGATGTTTCTTTGACTTCCTAAATTGCCGCTCTTGCTAAATGGGGTATCTAAATATCTTTCTCCTTCCAATTTCTGTTAGTGATGCAAAAAGACATATTTCTGTTTGCCTAAACGTCCGAAGGAAGCCTAATGTGCTGGAATATTTATACCATGCCTTATTCACTTGCACTACACAAAATTGAGTTTAAAAAATGCTGCTGGACTTCCCTTTTATAAGAAACTAGTGACAAGACTATTGTCTCTAAGGCTGAGATGCCTTGATCTGCCCTCGTGTGGTAGGGATCTAAAGCACCTTCATCTGAAACCGAGGGGCTAATCTTCATGGGAAATTCCTTCTGCTAATTTGGAGAGAAGACAGGAGTAGTCACTGCATAGCCCTGTGTTCAGGTTCAGGAATTCAACAGAAAAGCAAAAATTGAGACAAAATTTCTAGTGTGGCAATATCAGCATTTAGCTGCAGATAAAGCAACTGGAATTCTGATTCTTGTATTACTTCTATTTTCTAGCTAACGACAATACAAATTGCTTAAAAAGCTGAGGGAACAGGATCTGGGATTCATATTTCAATTAAAGTTCCTTTTGCTTTTGTGCTTGCAGGTAAGGTTATAGTCCCTTTTAATACACATTTTTTCCAAGATATTTTAGTTTCTTATTTCTTGATGCACACTGTCGCAGCATCAGTGGAAGAGGAAGAAAAAAAAATAGAAATAGTTCATAGCACGGTCAGTAGAGGGGGCTTCTTTGATTCTGAGAATGATCAGTTCAAGTCTATTCAGCTGATGTTTTTAAATACATTATCGAATTTCAGGCTCTGAGACCTCATGTCATATTAAATGATAGACTTTAGAGTATCTGCAGTCCTGCAAACTCTGTTGAACAGTTTTTTATATAAATTTTTGTGCGTTGTTGTCTTGTAGATTGTAATATCCAATGACTTCTGCTGAAAGGTTGTTCTCTTTCTTTGAGGCTTATGGTCATGGCTCAGTACTAATGAATGCAGATAAAAAGATGACTCTCACAGTGGCAAAAAAAAAGGAGCAGGTTTGCAATGGGAACTTTTCAGATATCAGGACCTGAAGGTCAGAATTTGTTATATCTCAAATGCCTCATTGGTTTTGCATACTGCCATTTGCTGTGGTCTGAGGATTGCTCCTCACAAGCCATGCTGACAAGATGTCTCTTGGAATAATTTTCGAAATAGATGAAGGCACTGTCAGAGAATAGGCATAGAGGAGGACAACTCCCACAAGCTTTCACTCACACATGCTCCCACAAAAAGAAAAGTCTCTTCCTGGGCATTGTATGCAGTTGTTTAATTCCCCTGACAGTCTGTCAAATCACTCGTTTCCCAGGTGTAGACTGAGAATACACATTTTTGTGTGTCCAATGCAGTGAATTGCTCCTCACTGCTACATACAACTAGCAGATCACATCTCCTCTTTTATGGGCATCTGGCTTTTCCCTTTAAATAGCATAACGCAACCTTTATTTTAATAGTTTCTCCTATAAAAGAATGTGGGTTACATGAGAAGCCAGCCAGGGTCCTCAGCAGAAATTTGTTCATTGAAGTTAAAGGGAACCTAAGTGGATTGAGTTTCTTATGCTGTAGGTGATGCGGTGGACAGCTGGGAATCACTAGTTTCACATTCATAGTCCTGGGATGCTGAGAAGAAGAATCAAGAAACAGAATCAGCATCAGTGTGTTTTAGGAGATTATTACATACTCGATATTGATGGCAAATAAGTTGAGTTTCCCAAGAGTTTCTTGGAATGTATTCAACTCTTTAAGACACTCTTTTTAAGAAGAGATGACTTGGCTTTTTTGGTGTAATTTTTCTTCTCTGTTGACTCTAGAGGGAGCAAAGACTCACAGGTACTACAAGTTAATTAAAATAAATGCCACTAAGCAATAAGAAATTACATAAATTTTCTTCACCTCTTCATGGAGTCTGTATAAAGACATGACACAGTAACTACTCCTTGTATGTAAGATATAAAAAAAAAAGTTTTGCTTCCTTTTAGGTTATGCCAGATACATAAAAAAATCACAAAATTATTTCAAAACCATGTAAAGAGAAGCATATATCCTGACTTGTTTCATTTCCAACAAAGATATATTTCCTTTCAGACATTTCTGTCTCTTCAGCAAGCAGGTGATGATAATCTCTGTTGAGGCTGGGGTGTGACTCTGTATAAGTGTAAACTTCAAATAAAATGCTGGGGGTTTGTTTCAAAAGAGATCTTTATTTTTTCCCTTGATGCATAACTGATCATCCCTAAATTTCAGAGTTTGGAAGATCAGAATTCTCAGAGGAACTGATTTTCTGGTAAATCATTATAAAACAGACTGAGGTGAAATAATAGATTTGAATACGGGGTCAAACATTTTCATATTTTGGGTATAAATTTCACAGCTAGAACTTGCACTTCTAGAAGAACCCAAAATCCAACACAAAGCATGCTTAGCATTTGGAACTTAATCTAAATATTTTTTTGTAACATTCACATCCCTCCAAAAGTCACAAACAACCAGCAACAAACATTCTGATTAGTTCTATGTTTATTGTACAATGACCTTATTACTGCAGAGCAAGTGAATTTCGCTTGAGAACACAACATAGGAACAAAATGTATTGGAATGCAAAGGTCAAAGCTTCAGCAGCAAATTATATTTCCATGTAAGATGATGAATTGCAGTTTTTTGATTTAATGAAAGTTTTATAAAAAATAGATCCTGAGACTTCTCCATCTTATTAGAGCATAAACGAAGAATAACCCTTTTGATCTAATTTAATGTAAGCTATAATCTAATCCTCCCTTTTCTTTTGGAGTTTATTATCTGAAAGTGATTGGTGTTCTGCAGCATTTAATAGAACATTGTGTTATTTATCATCAGTTTTCCTCCCTGAAACCAGTACATCATTTGGCTTAAATATGCTTTAGGAGTGTAGAGAGCTGCTTAGAACAAGGTATCCTTCTTTATGTGAACTTTGCACTACAGTAGACCCGTAACTCTACGTCTCCCTCTGCTAAGTGGAAGGGTATTTTTGCTTACTTGCAGAAGAAATTGTTGACTTTGACAACTATACTAAGATATGTAGTTTCCTCTTCACCTTCACCTTGCTACAACCTTCATGGCTAGTTATTGACAAACAGGATACTGTAGGCATCTTTTGTATAAATGCAAGTGTGAGAATTGGATAGAATTCACATAAGGTAGATCACATCTGGAAAAGCTAAGAAAAGCACACTCTGTGAGATACAGAACAAGTTGAGGCATTACTGAAGCCCCTTTCCCTTTCAAATGAATTATTTATTTGGGTAAAATGAACAGCAGGAGAAAGTACTATCTTTTCCAAAGAAAGTTCATTTTTTTGTGTGTGTTTGTTTTGTTTTGATTCAGGTTTTTGCTTGTTTGATTGTGCTTGTTTGGTTTTCTGAGCTTGTTTGTTTGGTTTGCTTGTTTTGCTTTGTTTTGTTTTGTTTTTGTTTTTTCAAAAAATAGAATGACCTCCAAGAATGTAAAAAGCAATATACCACAATTAATGATTCCAGTGTAATCCTAGTAGAGAGTAAGATTTTTTGTTTGTTTGTTTCTAATCTAATGAGAATTATACAACATTATAGTCACAGAAAAAAAAAATGTCTCAGGCAACAAGCAAACAAACCACCAAAACAAACCAACCAAACAAAAAACCCCAAGAAAATAAACAAATAAACCCATAACCAGTCTCTTACGTAGCACTCAACTCAACTTCTGGGAACAGGCACAGAAAACCCAAGGTGTCAGTTCAACCATGAGATGCAATGAAATTCTTTGTCTTGTATAGTACAGCAGACTCTGAGGTAACACCTGGATAGCTGCTGGTTTTGAAATAAATGGATCTAGGCTAAACATTTTTCCTTTTATGGAAAAAACAGCATGTTTGAGCTATTCAACCTGATCTCCTGGGGTCACCAGCAAGTGTGGCAAACAGTCAGGTCAAAAGGGCGAAATGAGGAGCATCAGCAACACAGTGACAGTACTGACAGCATTGCTGTAAAGCTGAGGTGCTTCAAAAAAGCCAAGTCTGAAAGAAATATGCTATAGTGACATTTCAAATGGGCACATCCTCTCTTTTTTTCCTTTCAAAACTCAGAACAATAGCCTGCATGCTCTCATACTCTTCTTTTTGATCACAGGTTAGGTGAAATGGTTTCCTTTTTATCTATAAATAAGTTTGGACTAGCAGTGAGCATTTTTTGATGTGAAAACTTATGCTATGAGCTCAACAGAATACTTTTTCTTAGGCAGTCTAGAAGCAGTGCAAAGGTAATTAAAAGACCGGACAAACTAACCATAGCCTCGAGGCAGGACTCAAATTTGGACAGAGACAGATGTCTGGATAAAGAAAGGTATTATGTTACTTTTTAAAATAATGATATAATGAAACAGTTACTGGATGGAATATTATTTCTGTACCTTTTAAAAACCTCAAAAGTTTCATGAGCAAACTTCTGACTTTTTGTATGTTATCTTCATTTCAGCTGTATGCTTCCCTTCCAGATGTTGCCCACACTACCCTGATCATATTGTGCGCTTTTGTTTGAAATCCTGTGGGACTTCTTTTTTTATTGCCTTCATAGATGCCAGTCTGAATTGCATTGACTGATTGTGTGTGACTGTCTAGGCTGACAAACTGTGACTTAAATGGGGCAGTGTCAATTTTTCTCAGACAGAGAAAGGTCATTTCAAATTCAGAAGCCTTTATCAAAATGATCCATTGAACTTGAGTTATTGGTTTGAAGGTTAACATTTCAGTGATGCACACTGTCATTAATATGATTAGTATTTTCTTTGTGATTGTCCAGTCATAACTGCAAAAACAATGATACTGAAGATTGTTGTCTTCTAAGCCAAAACAATGTTATAAAAAAGAATTTTGAAAATAATTGTGAAACAGACCTGTCCTAGAATCAGAGTGTCACCAATCAGGAACACAATTTAAGAAAGACACTTGATATTACACACCTCCTGTTCTCCAGGCTAAACAGCCCCAGGGTCTTCAGCCACTCCCCATCATCCTTGTGCTCCAGTCCCTTCACCAGCTCCATTGCCCTTCTCTGAACTCCCTCCAGCACCTCAAGGTCTTTCTTGTAGTGAGGGGCCCAAAACTGAAAACAGAGATTCAAGGTGGGGCCTCACTATTGCTGAGTATAGGGGGAGGGTCACTGTCCTGGTCCCACTGTCCAGGTGATTTCTGATACAAGCCAGGATGTTGTTGGCCTTCTTGGCCACCTCCTGGTCACACCAGGCTTGGAGCCAGGTGCTGATCTGGTTCTTCATGTTTGTTCCCTCAACATTCTCTGCAACTGGAAAGATAGAGGAGAACACTTGTGCTCCTGACCCCTTTACCAGTTGTCCCAAGGCCTCGAGGTCTTCCTTGGTTGCTCTTGGACTTCTAGTTGGAACTTCATCACTGTCTATCTGAAAAAATCAATGACAGATAGTGAGCAAAGGGACATACCAGAAAAAGGGCTCTGTCCCTAACATCCTTCATCATCACAATTCCTTTTGACTTTAGCAGTGAAGTTTTGCCCATCTAACCTTATAAAACAGACTTTTTGAGTTATTTTCTTTAGGATAAGAATATCTCCTGCAAGCAAGGGTACGCATTTGTCCACAGATGACATGCCTAGAACTGGATATTAGCTTTTACCGTTCACATTGCATAAAAATTAAGTCTCTCCTGATTTTTCTTTTACCAAACTACAGAACAAATCAAATGGGTAGTTTTGAAGATTATTCATCCCAAGGACCCAAGGATTCAGGGTGCACTCTGAATCACTGGTGTTGAGAATGCACCGAGTTTGGCTACTTGTGAGTTGGATCATCCAACATTATCCCACAATTTACTCACGTAAGCATATGTCCCATATGCTTTCCGTTCCAGGACATGCAGTGTGTATTCTGAGTTTCACAGTATAAAAATGCAATTCTAATAGGTTGAAACAAAACTCCTGCATTACCTCATGAATCTTATTTCTTATTAGGAAAAAGTATGCAGACATAGCCCTCTAGAATTAAGTCAATAGAGTATTAAATAAGTATGATTTCAAGAAATCACATGAACATCTGGAAAAATGTCCTGATTTTACAGTGCAAACACATACACCAAGATTCACAAATTTGTTTTTCTCTATGTATTGTACAGGTTAAAAGATCCAATGATTGTCCAAGGCCTCATGAAATAGAAATGACTGACTAGTCTGAGATTTAAAATCTCCAGTCTCCTGTGATCTAATGGTGTTGACTTTTTATCACTGTCATGACTTCCAAATCTTTATCAACCTGCCAACTGCTACAGACCATGCTGTGTTTCTCTGCTGGTATGCTTGTCTACAGACTAACATAAACTCAACTCTTCTCCCAAACAGGAGGATCTTCTGTGATAACATCACTCCACTACAATTGCATAAGTCATTTTCTGTTAATATAGTTCCGTGGTTACTGAAAATTTTCATTTTACAGAGGTAAGAAATACATAGAAATATAATTTTGGATATGTTTCCATTAGAAATATTTTATTACTTAACAACCTATTATATTTTACTTGTTCTAATGTGCATATTATTAGTAATTTTTTTATTATGGGCTTGGAATCTAGTTTTTAGTTCCAGTTTGAGAGGTCTTGAATTTCCATGGGTTACAGGCAAAGCTCACATCTTAGACTTTGACCTTTGTTTCTGGATGATGCAGTTTTCCACTGTTGCATGTGCCCGTTTTTTCATTCAAAACTTTTTCACCTACCTTTCTAAGGGTTTGCAGTAAACTTTGCTTACACAATGGGTATAGATACTAATGAGAGTTTTGTTCTAGAAGTGGAAGGATGTTTTTTTACCACTGTCTCCTGTTAACTTCATGACTCCCAAGAAAGACATTAAGATAATTTAATTAGCCATTCTTATAACTTTCCAAGCTAATATAAGAAGTAAAAAAAAAATAAATAAATAAGTCAGACTAAAGGGGGGAAAAAAAAAGGAGTTTGAAAATTTGTCATCTTTACTTTTCCTTGTGGAAAATCTGCACCACTTTCACTCTAGTCTTCCATTGGTCTGTAACTATTACTTGTCATACTTTAGTATATAGTTTACAAGTATTTTTTGCCATAGAGTTGCAAGCACAAACAATAATATGTATTTATAACTGGAAGTCATTCCTGAATATTTTTCAAGTAAATATTAATCAAGTTTTAGTTCTCAACAATAAATCTGAGAAAACCAAAAAAGAACAAGAATAGCAATAATAGAGGTGATTGAGTTAAATTTATACCAAAAAAACCCAACTTTTAAACCTCCCATATCCAATAGCAGCTAAATACAAACCATCAGTGAATAAATCATATCACTTTGCTATAGAAAAGATATTGAAAAAAACAACCAGCAATTTGTGGTATTGTGTAGACCTGTACTTTTAAACTTTTTCTGTGAATTCTGCTCTTAGATCATAAATAGTTCCACAGGATATTCTGCTGCCACTTGAAACAGTATTCATAGCTATAGATATAAAATACCTTTCTTGAATGCTACTTCGAAATCTGTGAATCACCTGACTTGATGTTCTGACCTAACGAAAGATGAGGAGGTCAGTTTTCTTTTCCAGGGAATAACATTTTGGACTTACCACTTACTTTAAAAGTCTGTCTAAATTCCTACCGGTTTCTTCTTGAACAAGAAAATCTTGGATTACTGACTTCTGTGTGATCATCTTTAAATATGAATCAATTTTCAGAAGTGGAGAAAGTTGTTTTAATGTTAATGAGTAAGTTATTGCCAGAGTCTCTATTAATAAGTGCAATACCATAACTGGATTTCTTTGATATAGGCTAGTAAATTAATTTTTAATGGCCTGTATTTCAGATTTTAATTATCATCATTTTAATCATCATCTAAAGCAAATGCTGAAACAATTTCATGGCAGTACACAGTACCTCCAAAAAACTAGCTGTTTGTCCTTCTAGAGATGTTATGCATCCTTCTCTACATTGTAAATATCAACTAGTGCCTCTGAAAGTCTATCTTGTCCAATTGTTGCTTAGCTTTTCACATTGTTTCTCTTGATGCATTCTGTCTGTAGTACAGAGAGCAAAATACTACAAATAAACAACTGACAGTGGAAACATCTTTGCTAGTATTTGAAGGTAATAAAAAAGATCTGAAAAGTGATTCTTCTTGCCAAGGATCAAGTGCTGTTCTGGAAGAGAAGCTGCGAAAAAGTGGTAGCTACAGCAAGACTTGATGATATACTGCACAGAAAATCAGGGGGAAAAAATCAGACCTCATACCAATGTTAACAGTTCTGAAACCCTTCTGTAAGTAAAAGGGTGCTATAAAGCCATGGTAAAGCACGCTTCTGCACTCACTATTAGGTTTCTGTCTAGCATTAGAAGGGTTAACCTGGGCTCTCATCGTTGGGTTTTTTTTGTTGTTGTTTTCTCTACATGGACAATGTTAGAAAGATGTGATCTGTTGGTATTTCCAGTTGACTAGACCTGACATCAGTCCAAAAGGATGTGGACTTTTTAAGGTTGTAGTGGGTTCTAAATGTTGCATATTTTTCCTCTGAGTAGGCTTCATTGACCTAAGCTTGGCTTTTCACCATGTGCTTATGTATTTTTAATGCTTGGAAAGCCAGTAGTGCTGCCTGAATATACTCACAGTATGATGAGCATACAGGGACATTAGGGCATGAGTGTTGACTCTCCCAGTAGAGAGAACATCATGATGCCAATACGCCATTCACAAATACACAACAAAGTGCTAAGGACTTTTTCCAAGCTATTTTTTTCATCAAGGTTCTCCAGAAATTGGTAGGAAAATGATGCTGTACTTAAATGAGACTTAAACGTTGCCTGGGCTTATAACAAGGTCTATATTTGCACAAATAAATCAGTACCATGACACTGTTTCACCTCTGTCTGTAGTGTTAAGTTGTTAGCATGGTTCTTGTCATGGTTTTACCCTATGACAGAGTTTTGCCCCATTCCACCAGGATGCCATCAAACAATTCCTGGTTACAATTCTTTCAATGCAGATACTGTTTCTAGAGAGTTGAGGTGTATGGATGGAATATCTGTTGTGTCAGTTTGCTGCAGAGGCATCAGGAATTTGCATTGGTTATTCATATATTTGAATATGGAAGACACAGTCATAAAGAAAATTATTTATTGTAGTGTTTGGATTGATTATAGAGACATAAAGGATTGCCAGCTCTACTGGAGTACCTAAGTGATCCATTTATCCAATCTAATTACTTTGCATTGATGTTGTTTAGTGTACCTTTCATGCAAAATAAATTGATTTTATTGTATACAGAATTAGCCCTTGAAGACTCTAGCTTTTGGCAGAATGTAAAAAGAGCCACAGACATTAAAATTAGGGATGTGTGTGTGTGTGTGTGTCTGCATTTGTGTCTCCACATCACAAAGGTTAAAACTGTGGACTTCATTTAGTGCTGGTTTCCTTGGCAACTTGCCCTGTATATTCTATATTCTTTCCTATTTTCTTTAATATTTTAATTATGCCTTCTAGGTGTCATTACCCTTAGCAATGTGTCAGTTTCTCTAAGTTTCTTTATTCCTAAAGTTTTTGATACTGTGTGAGAAAAATCTTTCTCTCAGCTTTTTTCATAATTTTGGTTACAAATTAACAGCTTTCTACTTGCAGCTTCTCAGAAAAAAATGTTTTGTTATTAGTACTAATATTATTATTAATATTGATTATTCTGTCACTAGTAACATCAGTCCTAAAGCTATCATATACATATACATATGATTTTACATCAAAACACTTCTCATAAGGTTAAAAGTTCTTCATGCACTATTTCACAAAGTAGCAGTACAGTATTATATATCCACTAAAAGTGATGTTTTGCATGAGTAGTGGTTTTGTAGTGGCATGAATCAGGGGCTCACAGGAGCTGGGACTAAAGTTATTTGTGTAACTTTAATTCAAAATTTGAGGTTCCTTCATCTTCTTCTGTCAGAGGTTCTGAACTTCTGCAGTTCTCAGTTTTTCTTCAGTGGATGTTGTGAATATTCAACAACCATCAAAATCAATCTCCAAAAGTCTTAAATAACCCACCTAGAAAATGAGCAACACAGTGAATACTTACTAGGAAGAGTTGTTTGTTTGTTTGTTTTTTAAGTATCTTTCCCAGCAATTCAAGCAAAGCCAAAGATCAAACTTAATTGATAAATACTAAAGATAAAACAACTTCCTTCTATGAATTCCCATCCCTTCATCTCCATTTCATCACTCACAATACAACTACCAATTTTGTGTTGTGTTTGTACCTGTGAAAAATGCTAACTTTGATGAGGCTACTCACATGCACAAGGGGAATGATAAGATTTTCAGAATAATTGAATAGAATCATAGAATCATTTGATTGGAAAAGACCCTCAAGATCAGTGAATCCAGCCATTAACCTAACATTGCCACTAAACCATGTCCCTAAGGACCTCATCTATGCAAGAAACAAGCCTTAAGAGCACAAGGTAGCTAATGTCTTTTCCCACAATAGTCAAAGATGCTATTCACTTTGTTATAACACAGCTCAAAACTTTGCAGGACTCTGATCAATGCAATCTTTCAAGGACACTTACCTCTGATTCTTCAAAATCAACAGAAATTTAGGCCTGGATTTAGCAGCTAGTCCTATGGGTTATTAGACTCCCCACCATTTAATTTCTCTTTAGATTGGAGCTGCATTCAGTCCTAGAGAGGGCAATGTGTTATCAAGGTGTCCAACAACATTTGGAGCAGTTTAATGTGGCATCTGTTAAAACCGACATGTAAATTGTTAATCTCAAACAGACTGATTAAATGTGCCATATTAATCTCATTTTATTTTCTTCTGCATACAGTTTTCATATAACTATATATAATGTTGTCTTATTATTCTCTCTGTAATACATATATCAGATATATTTCAACATATTTTTTTTCCTCCTCTGGGAAGAAGATGTACAAATTTGCTTCTTAAATAGCAAAAAAAAATTAAAAAGTTATGAAAAATGAAAGACGTAGTTAAACCATTTTCTTTCCCACTCATTTAACAATTGTTGGTAAGTGGTAATTGCAGACGCGCTTCTTGAATGGAAGGAAGCAGAAGAGCAATAATTTATAATTTAACAAAATCAGCTTTGCCATTCTTCAACAAAGTTGCAAATGATTTTTCATTCAAAATGATCTCTTCTTGCACTGCATATTTTAGTGAGGAGAGTATTATATTTTTATTATAGAATATAGCATTTTATTATCAGTAGAAAATATAGTTTAAAAATGAACTAAATTTACTACTTGTATGAAGCAGTAGATTTACACCAAAGATGGATTTCCCTAGTCAAGATTGAGAATTGAGAAGACAAAATTGCTGAAAGAATGAAACTGTCCTATTGCAAAGGGTCAACCTAAGGTATATGTTGCATCTGAAAAATGTTTCTTCTCATCTTTGAAACACAATATTAGAAACTTCAAGGCCTGCCTTGCATGAGGCAGAGTGTCCACATTGCATAACCATCCAGAAATTAAACATAGACTTGAGAATAATCTAGTCCTGTGGTCTATCTTTTGAGTTAATACAAAGTTAATAAAATTAAGATTGTTTGGATGCCTGACTTTTAGATGTTTGCAACTGAGATGAACCTAATATTTTGTGTCTTAACTGAAAAAAATGCAATACAAAGTTTCCAGCTAATCTTGTCAGCTGTCACCTATACATGATAGTCCCAGAGCTGAGGCACTGGCTCAGGAAGTTAAGCTGAGGAAAACTGTAATATCTTTATCACTCTCTGCTAAGTGAAAAGAAATACAAGGCTAATCTCTGTGTAACAGAAGCCATTAATCTCTAGTTTATAGAGTAAAATGTTCTCTCAGTGATGTAGTGGAAGATCTGACTTCCACTTTTTGGTTTTTGTTTTTAACCAAAGTCTTTTTTTAAAAAGTTGTATAAATGATATCAAGGACAGAATTTTCTCCTCACTGCCCTCCCCTCTTCTTCCCAATGTGTACCCTCTCCAGGCAAATGGAGTGAAATGTGCCTTTTCTCTCTACCTCTCTTTCTTGTCCAAGATCCAGCACCTTCCTGGAGCTCCACTGAGACTCATATTCTTTCCTGCACAGTGGAGAAAAGACCTCTCCCATAGCCTGCACAGGTTTGAATGTCCTTCAGTTACCTAAAAACCCATTCTGCCTCTTTCTGAATTGGTAGAACAGTTATTAATTTATTTCATATAAGACTTTCATCATCACTGACATCATTATCCTGGACAAAAACTGCAAGGAAAATAATGAATCAACTGAAGTTCTCTGGTGGAACTGAAGGATTAAGGAACCTGAGATCCAGAAAGGGAGAACGTGAACCTGAAACAAGAATTCATCAACTTCAATCGCTCAAGCTCATTTCTTATGGTTTCTCCTAGCTCAACTTGCAGGAGGCAATTTTCTCCCCTCTGATGCTTATATTTCATCTTATGGAGGAAGCTGGAACACCTAGTACCAAGCTTTTGGCTGTTGCTGTTTTAGCTGGAAGCTCTGAGCACATATATTCTGCTCTGCTTCCTTCAAATGACCCCTCAGCCTCTTTTCCTTCCACCCCAAAGGCTACTGACCCTTCAGATTTTCCAACATATCTACATGAGTAGTGACTCTCTAATCTGGTTAGATCAAATACAAAATTAGAAAAAAAAATGTCTGATTATGTGATTATGTGGCTTAAACCTGCCTAGGAAGACATCACAGAATCTATTATGCTGGAAAACTGGAAGGTGCAGACGTGTTCATTCCTTACACAGTCAACGGCAGCTTGGGATAAATTAAAATTGCAACTTCTTCACCTAATTCAGCTTCAGCCAACAAGTGAGACATGACTGCAGTGTGAACTTTTTGTCTCATTAACCTTGCTCATATCTTTTCTGTGGACAAAGTAGTTGTGTAAAAATGGATATTTCCAATTTATGAAGACTATGGAACTAGGTAACAGTTTTCTGCAAGCTGAAAAAGTAGTTATCTAACTATCCAGAGACACACAGAAATGAAATTCTTGATTCTCTTTCCAATGCCACCATGAATAGATCGAAATAGGAAAGAGTAATGAAAATACAGGGAGCAATCAGCCACTATTGTGAACATGACTTTTATAAGCCTCCAGAAATATTATATGCAACATAATTTCATTTAGAATAGCATTTCTTATTCTTTTTCTGTGGAGGAAATAATCTTCCAAAGTGTATGACCAAGAGTGCTGGCTGACAGAAGGAAGGGAAATAGATTCAAAATGAATTTAGTTAATATGTCTGTGCTGTTTTCTTTGGAAAAAAACCCACAGTGTTAATGATATTATTCACTATGAGAAATTGAATAAAATGAATCATGACAACAGTGAAATCCAAATCTGTAGTCATAGTACAGTCATCACCCTTAAGTCATTACCATCTGCTTATGGCCTCAAAACTTATAAAAATATTGTATGTGCTATGTCAACAAATTGTTGGCTAATGCATCTGCTGTGAATATTTTACATAGAGTCATAGAATCATGGAATGTCCTGTTGGAAGGGACCCACAAGGATCATCAGGTCCAAATCCTGTCCCTGCATTTAACAACCCCACAGTTCACACCATGTGTCTGAGGGTGTTGTCCAATTGCTTCTTGAGTACTAAGAAAAATTGTCACCTTTGGCAACATCAGTTCAGTATATACCACATGTGCTAAGCGTTCTCCAGATTAAGCATTAAGAACCCTGAAAAGACTGAAAAAAAAGGAAATCAGCCATTTTTCTCTCTGTTGAAAAAAAAAAATTAAAACGTAGTTAACGTTTCTGAAGAAAGGGAAAACAGATGGAAAAGAGGTAGCTAAAAGTAGTGGCAGTGAATTATATTCTTTGTGATATATCTTATAACTCTTGAATGTCTTTTTTTTTTCATAGACGAGTTTCCCAAGGCTACATTTAACAGTTCATTTGAGAAGGACTTATCCTTAATCCTCCCCTAAAGCCCCTTTCTGCCAGACATCCAGCTGACATACTTTGATAAGAATATAGCAATCTAGGGTTCACAGTGATGTCCAAAGAGAGACACAAATATTATATTCAATAAATATTTTAATTTGCTGCAGTTATATTACTACATGCTGAATTTCATTCCAGAGAATTCCGGTTAGTCGAAGTGTAGTCTCTTGCACAGTGATGTGCACTGAAATATAGCTAAAAAAATTCAAAATCCTGTGAACATTTTCATTTGTAAAACATTGTAATCTAATAGGACCTTTTTTCACCTGATTCTCATTCTGGAAGTTAAAAAAAAAAAATAAAATAAATCTCTCCCAAATTTAGGAGTACACCGTGGCTATTTTTCAACCTAATTTGAAAATTTAAACTTACAATGTGTTATATCAATACAGTTGTGTAACTGGGGGCTTATTAATCTAATATCAACTTTTTTTCTTCTTTTTTTTTTTTTTTTTTTGAGAGAGAGATGATTTTTTTTCATTTTTTATCATTTTGTAAGTTAATCTAAAATAATCCAAAATTCTAGTATCTGGTAGTAAATTTTGCAGATAACTTTGTTGGTGAAAGATGGGTTGAACAGCCTTGTATAGATGCAGAAAAGGACATCTGTATGCACTGCATACAGAGAGGTAAAACTGACAAGAAAAACTTCAGTGAGAATTTTGGGCTACTTAACAAGAAGCACAATCAGCAGAGAGAGAAGCCTCCTATCGGCTTCCCAAACATGCTATGAAAACGAATGGGTTTCCTCCCAAATATTGTAAAACTTGTGCACCTTCCAAACACTTTAAAAACTTAAGTCAGCAAAAAAAAAAGCATGCAGTAGAATTCTGATTTTTATTGTGCTAACTCTGTGATTTAATTCCTTCTTTGTCATTAGGTGAATTCTCAATCAGCAGCACGAGGGTTACTTCCTTATGCGTAGTTTGAGATATTTTAGTGCATATCATGGCTTTGTAATATCTCTAGGATATAATTTGTCTGTCTTACAGCTGCTTCTTCAAAATGATGCGCGAATCTGAGCCACAATGAAGCAGTGCAACAGGTTACCAAGAGAGGTTGTGGAATCTACACCTTTGGAAGTTTTCAAGATCAGACTGGATAAAGCTTTAAATAATCTGGTCTGAATTCACGGTTGACCTGATTTTGGACAGGGAATTTGGCTAGAGACCTCCTGAAATCACTTTACAGTCTTGTGGCTTTATATCTCCCAGTCTCATTCAGATGTGCTTGTTATCCTAAGGTTATCTAATAGGGCGCTACATACCCACTAAATAATGGAAAAATATAAGCTGCCTTGAATAGAAACAAGCAAACAAACAAACAACCTCTAAAGGAAATAGTTTTTAAAAGGGACAGTGCTCCTAAAAAGGGAAATTTTCAGGTCTCAGCCATTGTTTCAGGCATAGCTAGCAAGAAAATAGACACGATAGACTGAGAGGTCCTTTATGAAATGCGAGTTCTAATAAGACAAATAATCATTCTCATGAAGATATCATTTGAAAGAAGCATGTGTTGTTTACCAGTGCTTATAAAAAGGACTGGGTTGGATGAAACCCTAAAACAAATATGTTGAAAAAATCCTCCTCACACATACATTTTTGCTTCTTAGAGCTCCTACCCGGTGAAAAGGATTGCAAGCCAATGCCATCTAGAATTTGAAAAGTTGATAGTCTCCCTTTATGTCAGTTAACACAGAATATTGTAGGGCTACTGCTGCAGTTCATTATGCAAATTGCTGTAGTCCCAAGGAAACCAGCTCTTTTATGCAATTAAATTGTTTACAAGCCTATTTATATCTTAATAATGGTTTAGCCTGGGTGCTTTTTTGTTTCTGCTGGCATGCGGCATTTAAGCAGGATCTTTCTATTATCCATATGACCCACGTGTATTTGTGAGTTGTATGCTGTGAAAGTGATTGAATGGCTCATTTCTATGCGGGAATTCTTTCCTATATTCATATGAGTTTTCAATCCATGAACCACATTTCCAGGGGT
Organism: Columba livia; assembly: GCF_036013475.1. Classification (NCBI taxonomy): domain Eukaryota; kingdom Metazoa; phylum Chordata; class Aves; order Columbiformes; family Columbidae; genus Columba; species Columba livia. The sequence goes on along the minus strand of NC_088605.1, from coordinate 5,486,767 downwards.
TAAGAAAAATTTTTAAAAAATAAGCAACGACCTCATGTAATTTCACCAGCAATATACAACCAACAAATAGCTCACTGCAGAAAATTTGATGTTTCCTTAAATGTTGCAGATATTTCTTCTATGTATTAGAAATGAAATGAATGAGCTAAGTATGTTTTGTAAATGAGACTTTTTTTGCCTGTAAGAATTTTAGTAGTAAAGGAATGGAACATTTAGCTAATAAAAAAGACTTGTTAAAAAAGCAGAATGTGCTAAGTAATTGTGTTTTAATTAGAAGAAAGGACTCCATTAGCTAATTCAACATTCTTGTGGGGTTTTTTTCGTGGAAGAAGGAGCTAGTTGAAAACAAGAGGCAAAGTCCATCCTTTTAATGTTTCTTATTTCAGAAATCTATTCTCAACATTTAAAAAAATAAAACATCGAGTATGTAAGTTTGATTTGAATAGAATGTGAAATAAAAGCAAACCAAATCCAACGAGCATACACAAAGTAAAAAACGCGCATGAATGCACACAACAAAAACATGCTGATGCCCGCCTCATCATCTTTTCTCCAGTTTCCACATTTTAAAGTAAATATAAACTGATACATTTGAAAAAGTGACTGGGTCACAAAGAAGATTTTAACAAGATGTTTCTTACTTTATCTATTTTTTCATTCTTTGAATTTCTCAGTCTTTTTCCTGCTGTGTCCTATCTTCGAGAGAGATAATGTCCTCTTCACTTAAATCATACAATTCTGCCTAGCTTGACTGGGACTGAATTTATCTGAAAGATGTGTGTTTTAGTCCTGTCAAACCAAGAGTGTCATATAACCTTATACATAATCTTTTGGTCTCAAGTTTTGTGGAAAAGAGAAGTGGCACCACTATTAATTTCCTTTAAAGATAAAAAGACAGTTAGCTACTTTACTTTAGATGACTTACATGTTAAAGGGCAGGATATAATTTTAGACTGTCAATCCTGACCTTGTACAGATGCCTAGGTATTCCTACTCAGTACCCACAATATATTAATTGAATGTAGTTAGCAACATATGCATAATATTGATGAGTTACATGAACAGCCAATGTGGTGCCAGGCATACACAAAAAGCCAAACTTTTTAGAGCAATCATGCTAAATTTGCTTACCTTTTTGCTCCAGACAAGGAAAATCTCAAAACTAACTATGTGGCTGCAGACCAGTTTATAAAAAATGCTCTTTTGTGTATAGCCTTCCAAATTGCATTAGAAATCTATTTTTAAAAAATCTGATCATTAATCATGCAGACACCAACTAGGACAGAATAAACATAGAGTCTCTGATAAAAAGAAACCAAGGAGTCTAATCCCAAGAAAAGGCTAAAACTGAACAACTCATCTTAAATAAAAATTTGATGTATTAAATTCTGTATTATTCTGATGAATGATCAGTTTTTAAAAAACATAGATTTATTGATTTAATGTTAATTATGACCTTCACTTGATCACTACATTAATGCAACCTTAATTAGCTGAGTAAAATTTTCATATATGAGCTTAATAAATTAATTTCTGTAGTGCAGCTTTATCTTTTTCTAAATTCATAAAAATTAATCAGGGATCCTTGATTCCATCACTTTCCAACAATGGTAAAAATCTCAGAGACATTAAGTTTCTCTGCATAGAAATTAGTATATCATTGGGTCCTTCTCTCAAATGTAAAACCAGGTACCTCAAATTACCAGGGAAGAAGCAAAAAGATCTATGAAAAGAAATCCCTTGAATCACCGATCTGAATTTCAACCCCTTTCAGTCCATTGTCCCACCTACAGTGTGTAAATCTGTCTCTGCTTTGTCTTTGCAGTTCATGATGGGACACGTCTGTTCCATAGTAATGACATGCACAATAAAATCCATTAAAGCTTTAACTTCGTTGAGACATTCATAAGGTTTTATCCCTCTTTGTGGATTCTCTGTTGCCAGGTCTATACAGAAACCTCTTCTCCTGTTGATATAGAAATAGGTTTTGTCTCAATTTTTCTGCCTTGTTTCATGTTTGTTGTAATTTAACATATTTCAGGTCCGTACTACTCTCTTGAATTTGGTTGAGACTGGAAAATATGTTCAATATTAATGGGAAGCAGAAGTGCCAGACGGACTAATCAAGAAAGAATGACCTCATAAACCTCATTTCTTAAGGGGATTAGGTAAAAAATCCCTGTCAGAGTCTGTTTTTCTACTGTGACATCTACAAAGAGTGTTAATAGAGTTAATAAAAACATTTGTGTTTGCTTATGTTTAACATAATAAACATGTAACACTGTATACTAAGCTTGATGGAGCATATCTACTTCTTCCTTACCTATTCCTGCATCTTGCTTTGCTCCTTTTTCTTTGGACCTTATCATAAATAAAATTGCAAAACTTTTTGTCAGAGGTTATTAGTGAAGCTGACATTTTGAAAAACTAAAGGGAAATATTAATAATAAAAATAACTAATAGTTGAACTCCTCAGTGATGGATTTGGACAGTTTTTTTTTTTTTTTTTAAGAAATAATTGAGTTCTACTCAGTTTCTTCTTACAAATTATCGAATTTCAAAGTATTTAAGAAACGCCACATTTGTTTGCTTGTAGACCACGAGTATTGAGATCATCGGAGTCTTGTGAAACTAAGGTTATAAATCAAGTCTGACAACTCTGGCAAATCTCCATCACTGACTGTCACAATAAAATTTAAAGTATATGGAATGCCAAACTATAGAGTCTAAGCAACAAATCTAAGCTGTTTTTTTTTTTTGTTAGAAGACTACCTTGGTTTTTCTTTTTCTGATGGTCAAGGTCCCAACATAACTAATCATACTTTACATCCACAATGTAATGTAACTAACAAAGGAAACTTTAGTACTACTACAAAGCCTGTCATGGTAAATGGTATTATACCAACCCCACTAATAGAATCTAATTCAAATGCTTCATTCCTCCTTCTTTTGTCCTGGGACTAATCTAACATGAATTGATGTGTTCAAGGTGTTGAAAGGCACTGCTGTTCTTAGTATGTTTTTTCTCTGTCGGATCCACTTTTATTCTGTCACTTGTGAAAGAGACATCATCTTATGTCTCTATGCTTATGAAATACTTTCCCTCTTTCTTCAGCTCTCCCCAAATTACAGACAGAAATGTGTGGGCACACACATTATCATAAAGGGTGGAAATGCAAAAAAATGGACTTGAATACCTCTCCAAGTGAAACATCAATGCACTGTCCAACCTGTTTGATTGCCCAAAGGCTTAAACTATTAGTATTATTATGAACAATTGTGATCCATTGCTTCCCAGTGAGCTGACTGTCCCTGTTTCCTTCTTTCTTCTCTACCAGGGAGCTTAGAAACCGGAATGAGGACTCTTCCTAGCTTGTGCTAATTTTGTACTGATGCCAAAGGCCTTTTCCTCTTTTTGGACTCTTCAACTAAATAAAAATGGTGATGAAAAATAAAACATCTCTAAAATGACAGCAAATATATCGCACACCACTTGGCTAATGGAGCTTCCATGGAAATCAAATCATGGAAGTCTGCTGTTCTTATTTAGGACAAGTGCAGAGGCATCTGTTTTTGCAAAACCATCAGTATGGAAAGCACTTGTTGTGTAAGTGGAAGACCCAGGTTCAGCGCTTTTTAGTATTGAAGGGGATCCAAATTCAGAGGTCTTTAATAGCAAAGTAGACTGATAAGAATGTCTGTCTCCTGTTCACTGTGTAAGAGAAAGAGGGACTAGAAAAGATTTGACTTTCCAGTTTAGTGCTGAGGGCATTTACTCTAAAGTCAAGTCTGGATTCAGTCTCTCCTTGAATCAAAAGGACTGAAAAAAAATTTAGAAGATGCAGTTCTGGGAGTAAGTACTTGAACACTGATTTGTTTCCTGCTGGGGTATTCCCTTTTGAAACCATGAAGGAGCCCAGTCTGAATGAAATCTATTGTAAGTGCAGGTACTTGAGGAAAAGCTATCACCTTACACTTAAGTGATGCCCTAAAGTAGGAACTATCTGCAGTTCCTCGGAGTGGTTGAATGTGAATTGGACCTGTTGTGCTTAAAGTTGGCAGAAAAAGCAGATACAAAGATTGATGATCATGGGCAATTCTCAGTGTAACGTGACAGGATATACAAAAGTCAAGAATTCTTTCCTTGAGATCCTTGGAAGTGAAACAACTCATTCAAAGTCAAATAACAGGAAAATGGCAGAATCGGTAGCCAGGCTTCCTGAGGTCTCATATGTGCTATGAGACTGCCTTAGGACCACAGCCGTTCAGAGAGCACAATAAAGTCTAACTGATCACTTGTTTTGCTGAAGTTAGAGTTTGAGTAGGTCCATGACTGTACTGCCATTTGGTTTAGGGAGAAGCAATGATTTTCAGAAACTAAAAATTTGCCCTTCAGATACACAGTTCAATATTAAGAGATTTTCAGATACTTCTTGTTTTGTCCCTAGATATCTTTATCAAAATGTAATAAACCACACATATGTTTGCTTCAGGTTAGCTTGAATTGGATATCCTAAGATGAATAAGAAGAGTGACTGGTGCTGGGGAGTATGAATAAATTTGCATGAAGATCAATGGTTGTACATGAGACAATGTGAAGTACTTGGTGGAAACTGGAGGGTTTTCTCAGCATTCCTGATACCCACAGTTGGAACAAAACACAAGAAGCATTATGTTCTATAAGTCCTCTGCTTGATTCTCAAGCAAAAAATATGCTAAAAATAAAAACATGGTGATATATGCACCTATTCTTCAGTATGTTTGTGTTTTCGTTGGTTTTTGTTTTGTTTTGTTTCATTTAATTTTGTTTTGTTTTTCTGAACTGAGTTTACTGTACACAAGCCCACACTTACGATTTCTACATGGATAATACTAGAATCTGATGCATTCAGTAACTCTTCACTGCATGAGTTTTTGAACATCATTGCCGAATTTATAACTTTACGACACCTGAAGAAAGATTATGGTTGATGAGAAAGAAGGTGAAAGTGGATTCACCAACATTTATATGTCTATTTATCTCAACGCTTTAACTTGTTCTGGAACACCAGAGGGACAAAAGATTAAGATTGCTGGTACTCATTGCACCTGCTGTCTATGCTTACACATCTGTCATTAGAACAGTGTACTCAGAGAAGAAGAGAGAGAAATAGAAAAGAAAAGGACTATTTTGCTGGTATAGTCATAATAGCAGCAGTAACTTAGGACAGTGACCACCAGCTCCTGCAAACATCCATTTAAGTCCTTCAGGGCTGCCCAGCCACATGGCAGTGGTGGGGTAGATACCATTAGTGACTTCTCTCCACAAGCTAATTGTGCTGTTTTCTATCATCACCTGGATGCTTCTGCAGTTCAGGGATTAAATGCTAAACAGGACTTGAGAGGTATCTTGGCATATTGAGCTACAATAAATAGAGTTAAAATAACTTACTGGCTAGATAAAATAAGCTTGGGCAGATGTGGCTCTATATTTCCTTTATATCACCATATTTAAGTTAGCAGACACAAAATGCAGTAGACTACTGTGCTATGAAAATCCTGTCTCTATGATCTCTGATTAGAATATCTTTTTACAAGAGTGAAGATATTAGCCAACTATGTGGCTAAGAAAGCATATGCCTTAACGCCAGTGACAGGCTCCTTCTGCATTTTTCCCTCCTCTGTATCTAGTACATACATCAACTTCTAGCATCATCTAAGCACATCTCAGTTTATTTTAGTTGAAGCAGAAGTTGCTAGCAATTTGATGTCACCTGTCCTCTGTCCACACTGCCATGAGGTTATGTCAGCACTGCCTTCGTATCAGTGTCAAAATATATTCTGAATTCCACAAGCGAAATGGTGTAGAGCAGTTTCCATTCAATATATATAAGGTCTAGAGCCTTGTGCTAGTTAGCATCCCAGTAGGTAGTTCCCAGTTTCTCTTCCTCGAGGAATTACCTGGTTCATTCAGGCACAGGTGCTGCTCGTGAATTAGTCTCTATGGAACACAGGTCTGGTACTTCATTTTACCACAGAGAATCAAAGACCTTTTGTGCACAAGACTTGTCATTCAGGCAAATTTACTGAGTTTGGCTTTGTTTTCTCCAACACACTTTCAAGAGTCTGGGATGTATAGGAGTTTTGATTACACTATTCCATATTTCATTCTGAACTGCATTTCCACGTAATCTGTGAATACATAATGTATTTCAGTTTTCAGTCTTGTCAAATGGGCATTTTCATGAATGCTTCAGTCTAAACATGGTAGAAGAGAGCTAAGGTCATCAGCAACAAGGTTCTGATGTGACTGCAAGTATAATATCTGAAGAGAAGTCTGTCTGACAATTTTCTCTTCACATGTATAGAAAAACATCCTTCTGTCTTTACTTTAAACACCTGCACTGTTCTGAATAGTTGCGTATCTTCACCAGGATCTTTGTTTGGGAGCTTCAGCTGTCAAACAAAACATACTTCTGCAAAGGAAAGGGATTTTGTGGAAACAGTGAAATCTATCCTTTAGAACTGCACCTTGACACATACAATGACTTAGACTGTCAAATAAATGATTTTAATGATGCACAGTTTGAAGTTCCTTTCAGTAATGTAATTCCTTTAGTCAAATCCTTTAATCCATCCCAATGACAAAACTCCCTCTTTAGTGCATTGTTTAGCAGCTATTCTCACTACTCCCCACCTACTTCTGCAGGTGATATAGAAGGAAGACTGCTCAAGTTTTACTAGAGACTTAATGGGTGAGTGCAAACAATATTTATGTGAATCTGTAATGGGTCATCTGCTTTTTTGCTCCAAGGGCTACAAATGATGTTTAAAGGAATTCTTACGTCCTGAAGCTTTCAACGCCTTTTAAGGCTTTGAACTTTGGTTTTGCTCCTCAGTGGAGTAAAAACAATACTTTGAACAGTTTTCCCTGTTTTGAAATGTTTCTGTTTCAATAAAGGAATGTGATTTAACTACATTGAATTGCCTTGAATATATTATTTCAATTTTAAGCTGAATATGTCCATTTATGGTATTTCAGAAGAATATAAGGAAAAAGTAAACAAACAAACAAAAAACACCAAAACCCACAACAAACAACCAACCATAATTACCCTCAAAGTTAATAGGAATTTGTTGCCTAGAAACTATACACATCATTGAAACTTCTGTAGTGTTGAGGATGTCAACAAAATGCCTAAAAACATAAATTGTTTCATGCGGGTAAGTTTTGAAAAGGTAGTTTTGATGGCAACAATGTAGGAATATGATATAATGGTGCAAGCAAGCACTAAACCAGCTAGAAAACCCGTGGATTAACGTCTGGAGTGGTACTTCAGTATCATTGTGATTTTGCACCTGTTGACTTGAGGCAGGATTATTTCTATTGCTTTTGTGATGCAGGAGAGCACACTGAGTCATATTAGTTTTGCCCATAAACATGGACTGTACAGTGTGATGCTCAGTAATCCCTTTTCAGTTTTCTATATTGCCTTGCACGAAGTTTAGCAAAGCAGATCTGTATGGTGGCTACTACTTGTGATAGGTGTTAATACAACCCTAGAGAAGGTCAAAAGACTTACTGAAGATTTAGTGCTAACAGTTTATAACATGAGAACATGCCTTCTGGAGTACCAATATATCAAATATTATGCTTAGCCCAGCTTAGCCATGTGCTCTACTGTACTCTCATGGGAATAGCTAATCCTAAAATACACAAGATAGAATAAAACAAGCTTCATATAGAACTGCTAACACACTTGATGCTGTCTCAAAATTCACAACAATAGAATAATTTTAGAAGAAATAATTAGATTCTTTTTTTAAAGAAATACATAAACATATGTGACTAAGAGCTGGTTCTGCAGTTCCATGCGCTAAGGTAAAGCTAAGGAGCCTGTTCAGCCTTGTGTTTCAGCAATCAGAGGTTATGAATTTAGTAAAGAGAAGGTATTTTGCCTAGATAGCATTGGGAGTTAGGAAAGCATATTTACTTTCCTTAAAAATATTCATCATAAATGCCAGATATCAAATGAGTCAGTCAGTGCAATTTAATTCTCAAATTTTAGGACAAATTACAAATCTGAAGTAGGATTAAGGTTGGGAAGCAATGATGTGAAGAAATTAAGTTTCTTCTCCTTGTTCACATGGACAATCTGTGGAAGGTATCAGTTTAAGATCTGCTGGGACTCGGTTGAGAGCTTTGAACAGTAACCTTCCATTTTAAAACTCACTGCAGTACCAGCACTGTACAGGATACTCATGGTAAGAACAAAAACCTTCACTTTCTCTCATGGAGCAAATAAATGGAGCTTCACAAATTTTATGTTTCCATCTATTTACCTACTATTTCTCTCTTTTTCCTATTAACAGAAAAATAGGTGGTGGCATCTGAGTCTGAAAAACTTCATTTAAAGTAGACTACTGATCTAGAGAATTACGCAAAATTATTTCATTAAGGACATAATTTATTGTTTACTGTTGAAGCAGCTGCATTAAAAGCAATCTGTGTGAGAAAAAAAGCAACATGAATCGATATCTGCAAAAACTATCAACAAGCAAAGATAAATGGTTTTCTAGCATAGTTCGTGCTGAGGTGCTGACATACTAATATTTATATACAGTTATGTGTAAAAAAAAACCACTCTAAAAATAAACATTGGGAAAGTAATCACCTGAGGTTTGACAGTTTAAAGCCCATGGTCAAAATTAGTATTCTGAAGCCATGAGGCCATAATGTATGTGACTGAATAGTTGCTATTATAGGAACATACTGATGTATCACCTTATGCAAGATGTAAAAGTAAATTCAGAAGCTGTATAATAAAATCCAATATGATAAAACCAGAATTTTATTAGATTCTTCTTACATAGTAGCATTTAATATCCAGAAATAAGATGTGAAAGTTAGTTAGGAAATAATATTTTAAATTAGTTTATGCAGGCAAATAACACTCCCTTCCCCCAAAATTACTGGAAAAATCAGTAGTGGCAAAATTATTTTCTATGCAAATGACATTTTCAGAAGCCTCACAGTATTAGGTTTCGTTGTTATTGTTATTATTAGGAACAAATGTTTTTAAACACTTTAGGTTAGTTGTCATTTATGGATGCCTCAGAAAATAAAACTACTCTCAGGCTAAGTGGGTTTTGAAAAGGTTTGCTTCTTTGTACTCATGGGTAAATATTTTCAAGTTATATTACAGAGTCAATGTAGAATAAATACCACTTACAATGGCAAATTAAACTACAATTCAACCTAGGAATATTTACTTCTCCAGAAGTGTTTCCATGTAAAGAATTACATTTATGAGCAAAAAAAAGGCTAAAGAGTGTTTAGACGCTGCAACATGCCATGACTGTCAGCCAACTGCATTTCTACACACACATTTTATAGTTTTATTTAGTACCACAATGGAAGGGGAACTGGGGTGAAATAGATAAGTCAATAGGTAGACAGATAGATGCAAAGAATGCAAGAAAGCTGAAAGAAGCAAAACAAAAAGATGTGATTTTTAGAGAACTTCATCAGACGTGCAGTGGGTCCCTTCTCTGACAAACCTTTGGTTCATGGGAAATTCTTATAAATTTCTGTATAAATTCTCTTTTCTGTTCTTCTCAGAAGAATTGTTGGTGGGGAAAACAGTACACATAGTCCCAGATTTTAGAGTCATCCTCTAGTGACTGCAGGTACTGGGCTGGGAGACCTTATAAAATGAATTTGGAATCCAGTTTGGTTTTGCCTAGGTACAAGCCAAAACCATACTAAATCCTGATGTCTTCAGTAAGTTACAAAGGTTGTAGGTGAGGACTCAGTGGTGAAATCGCTTGCAGAACAGTTGGTGTAATCACTGAGAGGTTTATAACTAGAACCATTGTAAAGTAGAGGAGAGACTGGAGAAAGAGAAGTGTTTTACTACCCTGATCTACAGCCCTCCATGCAGGCACACCCTCCTTCCCTGAATGTTAATGAAAAGAGGAGGGAACACTATAGAAGACCTTCATACAACAGTTAATTTTGGAAAGTGACATTTTTATGGCAAAAAATAAACAGTTGAGACTCTGAATGCAGAAACTACCAGCTAACTGGGGAAGCATGGGGCTGAAACATGGTACTGAATTCTGCGAATTATTCAAGACTGTACAGAACCTTTGGATAAGCTCCAGAAACAGCAAAGAGTGCAGGGGGCTTCCAAGAGGCGAAATCCCTAAATAAGACAGATCTTGCTAGAAACTCTTGTTTTGTTTGCACAGAAACTAAACCAGCAAATGAAACTAACCACCAAATATGAAGATCCTGCGCTGGAATGGACTATTTTTCCTCAGGCAAATATAAGAACCTGTATTTTTTTTATGTTGCATTTATTTTTTGATAGGATATTTGGAATTTTATTTTTTTAGCCAGTTGAGTTAAAAACAGCTCTTTATTTGTCCTGAAAGATAAATACTGGCAACTGCAATGCTTAACTCTAATAGGACTTGACAACTAAAGGTAGTTTTAACCTCCAACCTATGCGCTTTTAATACATCCAAAGCTGGATGTCATTCAGCCCTGGAAGCTTCAATAGTTGCAGCTTATTTGTGAGTGATGAGAAGTTGTTTTAAAGGTCTAATGGTCTGAGAGAGGGAGATCAACAGGAGCACAGATTTTTATGTAATGGCGATTTCTTCAGGTAACAAATACTCACGAGGGATTTGACCTCACAAAGAAGGGACACTTTGGACAGTGCTCCCTTGCTGGGTTCTGCCCCAACCTCCCCTTATGCATCCCAGCTCCTGGAGAGGAGTGTAGCTGGGTACAGGAAGGCATGACAGGAGATTAAAGTTGTACATATTCATAAAAAATAACAATGCTAATGCACGCTGGAAATTAGTAGGTTCCCAGGGTTCACAGATGTCAATTTTCAAACATTCTTGAAGCTGTGACTATGCACACATGGGGACGGCTGTGGTGGGGTGAAGCCTTCTCTTGCCTTTAAAACAAAGGGACTTCTAGAGCTCACAGTGAGCAGCTGTGATCAATTTTTCAAATTAAGGTGCTGAAACTAGCATTCAAACATCTGGTTTGGACCCATTATGTACTCCAACCCTTCAGTCTCTACTCAGGTGAAAATTTTGCTGATCTTGAGGGCAACTTTGTTGAGCAAAAGGCTGCAGAGAGAGATAACTTCCATCCCTGTTAATGCCACAAGGCTTACCGAATACCTCCTTCACATTCCCTTCAATTACACCAAAGCATGTAAAAAGAAGAGTTTAATTTCTTTGACACACACTGCTTCAGTTTTTGGCATGACGAGTTCTTTCTAACTGAAGCTCTCAAAAACAATATTGATTTTGGCAGAATAGTTAAAATGATCTACTATCTGCTTCTTATAATCTTCCATAGTTAGACTGGCTTTTGAATCAAGGAGTTTTCACTGGCAATTTCAAATAAGAGGTAATACACACTTTATGGTTTAGGTCCAATTTTGTTTTTTCAAAGAATACAACTCTCCTATTTTTGAATAAGATCACTCATATTGTCTTGCCACTTTCGGCTTCTCCAGTGACTTATTGCTGGTATCATTTTATGTAAATAGACTCTGTACCCAGGAGATGTGCCTCCAATATTAGCAGAGCAAAGGAGAATTCATTTTTCACCATCTCATACAATCATTTTGTCTCTAGCAGAAAAACACAGATTAAAAAAATTACTGTCTACTCTTTTTTGTGATTTGTTTTTTGAGGTCCTTGCAGTGGTGAAATTTCTTTGGTGAGAATACTAAAATGAAATCTCATGCAAGAACAGAGAACAGAAACATGCAACTCTACTTTCAACTTTGTGTAAACATGTACAAGCCACAAACAACAGAATCTGAGCATGATTTTATTTTTCTGATAGGCATTTGTTTTATTTGGTTCTCTGTTTACAAGATGTCTTTGATTTTATAACGGTATAAAGGAAAGTCTGCAGACAAATGTTTTGCAACACAGGATGGAAGGATCTGTGTTCTCTTTGAACGGGGAAAAATTTAATGAAATACAACAAGGGCAAGTGTAGAGTGTTGCATCTGGGTAGAAACAATCCCAGGTTCCAGTATAATTTGGGGAATGACCTATTAGAGAGCAGTGTAGGGGAAAGGGAAAGGTGAACAGCAGGATGACCATGAGCCAGCACTGGGCCCTTGTGGCCAGGAAGGCCAATGGTACCTGGGGTGGGTTAGAAGGGGGGTGGTCAGTAGGTCAGAGAGGTTCTCCTGCCCCTCTACTCTGCCCTGGGGAGACCACACCTGGAATATTGTGTCCAGTTGTGGCCCCTCAGTTCCAGCAGGACAGGGAACTGCTGGAGAGAGTCCAGCGCAGCCACCAAGATGCTGAAGGGAGTGGAGCATCTCCCGTGTGAGGAAAGGCTGAGGGAGCTGGGGCTCTTGAGCCTGGAAGAGACTGAGGGGTGATCTCATTAATGTTTACAAATATATAAAGGGTGAGTGTCAGGAGGATGGAGCCAGGCTCTTCTCAGTGATAACCAATGGTAGGACAAGGGGTAATGGGTTCAAACTGGAACACAGGAGGTTCCATTTAAATATGAGAAGAAACTTCTTCTCAATTAGGGTGCCAGAGCCTGGACCAGGCTGCCCATGGGGGTTGTGGAGTCTCCCACTCTGGAGACATTCAAACCCACCTGGACACCTTCCTGTGTAACCTCATCTGGGTGTTCCTGCTCCGGCGGGGGGATTGGACTGGATGAGTTTTCGAGGTCCATTCCAATCCCTGACATTCTGTGATTCTGTAATTCTCTTCAGCAGAGGTTCATGCAGGTTCACTCATATGACAGTTGTCTTCTCTATAGAATAACAGATTTGGGACCATGACAGAGACACAGGTCTTGGACAGAGAATGACAGCAGGACCATCACATCTTACCTCAGGTTTGTACCATGTAAGAAGCCAAGCTGTCATTTCATCTACCACTGAATTTGAGTAAGGATGGAAGAACATGGCTCTTTGGTACCAGTCAACTATAATACAGTGACAAAATATTTAACTTTTGACTTCCATCCTTAGTTAAAATAGTGGGAGCTCAGATGGGTGTCTTGGGGTGGCTGGTAGGTAGGTGTGAATGAAAGCAATGGCAATAGGAGTGAACCATGTGAATCCTTTACAGATGAGAACAGAAGTCCATGCAGTCTTAAACTAAATTTATCACTCTGTAAGGACAGCACAAAAGCAGGATCTGCATTTTTAATAACTTTTTGATATACTTAATATCACATTTATCCCTTGTCTTAATACTGATTTTACAGTTCGCTTACTTCAGAGGAAGTCAAGTAATTTAGGAAGTATTTATCAGCCTCAGGATGAGCTGAGGAATGTCCCACAGGGGAGAAATTATGATGGTTTGCCCTCCTGCTAATCCCTACCTGAACTATCATCTGCTATGTGTAACCAACCATACTTTCACTGAGCGAATAACGAAAAGTGGCATTAGTATTTTACTGAACAAAGACTCTGCTTTCATTAACTCTCATTATGATTTGATATTTTTATGAATACAGGGAAGATTCTTCCAAGGACAATACAGAAAAATTTGCAGGAGCCACTAGTGTTATGAGGCCATGAGACACCATACAACAGCAATGCTCCAGGGACGATATTCTTTAGCTCTGAGGCAATATAATGGTGGGGAACGGCTTATGAGACTGGGCCAAGTAGGAAAACCTCTTTTGTTTTTCAGGATTTCTTTTTTGGCGGTCATAGGATGGGTGTCACATTGCAATTTATTCTAACTTTTTAATTTCTGACATACTATGAAACTGTCGTACATTGTAGCACATCTGCAGCCATTTAGGACTTTATAGTTGCAGTTACTTTTCATACCTTAGATGTCTCCTGTTTCACTGCAACAGCAGGGGTACAAGCCAGACCACCCTGCTTTTAGTGGTTATCAATATTATGGAGACTATCAAAGTTCTGGGTGTGATGCCAGTTCCACACAGGTGCCCCAGTTATTTACTTCCAGTGCAGTATTGTGAGGGCTGTGCTTTGGATGTAACTCTAAAGTCTTTTTTCTGATCACACTATAAAAGCAATTGGAGAAAAAAGGCACTAATAATTTTTAAAACTTACATTAAAGAATATGACAAATTAAATATCTTCTACATTAGTTGATCATTTTTTTTTTCTAACAGATGATCACATATCAACAGCAGTAAAGGATAAATTAATTACAATAAGAAAAATATACAGCATTATTTACAACATTCTGGTTGACGTACTAGAGACTGTAATGGGTATCTTCTTCTAAAGAGATCCCTTGACCAATTAGGGGAGACTTTTTTGATAATAGCCTCTCTTTACTTCTCCTTTATAAGCTATTAATGGGTATATCAGAGAAAAAAGTAGCCCCATAAGGATCAGCTTTGGAAAATATAATCTGGTATTATCTAAGTTCATGTGCCATTAGTGTGGAATTGTTCTCTGTAGCATAGTTTAACAAGCTTTATTCAGTCTAATGTTAGGTAACTCAAGCTCAGAATTATTTTTCTCCATAGGCCCCATCTTTAACTATCTGGATAGTTCAAAAAGAAATAAAAAGTTATTTTCATTTTCATTCTATTTCTTTGAATTTTCTATAACCTATCACCTAGGATGACTTGTGGCTTCTTTCCTTTATGTGTTTATTTAAATGGTTTTTCAAATATATTGTTGCAAACAGGGAAAATAAAGTTAGAGATTGAGGTGGTTTGTTTTGGTTTTGTCTTTTTTTTAATTAGAAGACATCAGTTCATTTTCCTGTTGATATTTAAAAATTCAAGCAAAATTCCATTTGCTTATATACACACACATACATCTCTTCAGTCTTCGTTAATGGTAAGAATAATGAAATTTAGGCCTTATTTCTTTTTGAAAGTCAGAAGTAATTATAAAATATATAATACGTGAATTCAGATGCTAAAATACCTCCAGCTTGTGAGAATCACTTTATAGTCAATGGAAAAAAGGTAAAAAGTTAAGCTCCTGTTCTGTACTGTCCCACAGTAGAACATCTCTTCCTAGGCTACCCACAAGAGACTAGCATAAGATAAACATGTTGTTCCCAACAATTATACTATTTAAAACAATCATAGAAGTCTCTGGTTCAGTCTTACTCCTTGTTTAAATCTATTACTATTCCATTTTTATTTCCTAAAATTTTTCATTTCTTTTTCTTCTCTAGCTTCATCTGTGAGAACCCGAAAACTCACAGTCCAGAGCAATAAGACAAGTCCCTTCTAACCACAGCTCAATTTCCTTTTCACATTGCTGCATTCTTTTCTTGACCTTAACATGGAAGAACTATAGTTATATATATTTTAAATGCTTGTGTAGTTGTGCCTTAGACACCTATTAAGCATCAAAAACACTACCCAGTCTTTAATTCATCATAGAGATACAATTCACAAGCTGCTATCTATCACATTTTACCTGACATTTTTTATTTGTTTTTCTGCTAATATATTGTAGGTTATCATATCTTGAAAATCAAAATGCTACAACATGCTTTTCACTATAAATACAAAACCTAGCAGAGGTACTTTTAATTATATTCTCAAATTAGATATCTCTGGATACATTTAATACAAAAATTCAATGTACTCAGATAGCCAGAGAATGGCAAAATACCCTGGAGTGATGAAACAAAACAGAAAAAGAAGGAAACAGAAAGGAAACTGTGTATAAAATCGTACATACAAGACAAAAATGAATGGAAAACAAAAGTACATGACATGAAAAGTAGAAAGCAAATAACATAATGGGAAAGTACAAAGAAATATAAGATATCATTTTGACCTGTTGTTCAGAGAATGTTCTTGTGATGAGTATCCGTGATTCTAACATAAAGCTTGAACTAGTTTCTCCTGGACCTGATTTGGTGATATCAGTGAAAAATTAAAAATATTTGTCAAGACATAATAAGAACTTCAAAATCATAGAAGATGAAAGGAGGGAATGAACTAGTGAAAACACAGGAAGAAAGGAATACAATTTTTTCAGGGCCAAGTTTTCTGGTGATTCAAACAAACAAGCTTCTCAGACATAGTAAGATTCTGGCCATATATTTTAATTTACCTGCAATGTCTACAATATTGTAATATCTGATTAATATGGTACTCAGGATGAAAAGATCCTGGGGAAATTCAATCACTGAACAGAAATTATATTCCAGGAATTTTGGGCTAAGACAGTCCCTTTTCTTCTTTGATAGAAATTACTTTTCTTCACTGACCTTTATTTATTAAATTTCATAATTTAGGACTCTTTCTTCCTCTCCACCTTCAGTTTCTGTTTAAGCTCTGGTTGATATTCTTGTGGCCTTTATTCTGGATTTGCTGCATGTGGCCACCTTGTTTTTTTCTAAGATACTGCTTAGTGTTAAGTACAATGACCATTTGAAGAGCTCAGCCTCAGTAAATATGTTATCACCTCTCCATGAATTAGCTGTGTGTCCTGTCTGTCTCTTGTTAACAGACGTCAGCCATAAGCACTTTATTCACTGGATCTCGGTGTTTCAGTTTAGGATCTGATGAGGAGAAGATATTGTTTTCCATAGGAAAATAAATGGCTGAAATGACCATCAAGGTTTCAAGGTTTCTGAAAAAAAAAGAAAAAAATCACAAAACAAACAACCAGGAAAACAAAACAAAACAAAACAAAACAACAACAACAAAACAACAACCAAACAATAAAAAAACACAAACAAACAACAAGAAGGAAGATACCATCCTGGGTATCGATCCACCTCTAAATTTGGGGTAATATTCATATTTTTAAGAAACCCAGCTTCAAATATTTCATCTACATTTTCTCCCCAAACTTTTTTACCTAGAAATCTTCCTCTTCCATCTTTATGAATAAGACAATTGAAAATCACTTTCATTTACCCATTTTAAATAACTTGACAACGATGGTAGACATTTTTCCATTGGAAAATGAACTTCTGCTGTATCCTTTCCAAAAGACACAGCAAAGCCCATCCTTACTCATCCTAAGACTGAAAAGTACATGATTATATGGCATGCTACAAGTGCATAGTTATCCGTAATACAAGTTGCATTAGTACAAGTGGCTAACCACATTTCCTGTGAACATGGTAACACCTGAACTTATAGCAATATTATTGCTTAAACATATTACTTATTTCAAGAAATTAGTCCTGCAGTAAATGGGAGGGAATTGCAACACCTAGCAGTGTTAATGGGAGAAAGAGAGCCCAGTTTAATTAGCACTTTTTTTTTTGACTTGGTTTATAAATAATCCCCAGGCTTTTTCTTCTCCTTGTGGTTTGCAACAAAACCATCATATTATTCTTGGCAATCCTTCCAGTTACATTGCATGAGTGACTATTTTATGCTACTACTTTCTCTTTGTGCCAGCAACATGCCAGGCAATGTTTGGTCAAAGAGCAGGTTGAGTTTTGTACCAAAGCACCAGCAAAGTCAAGGGGATTTTTCTGGGAAGACTGACAGTATAGCAGAGCTCACTCTGAAAGTGATAAAGCACCCGTGGGTAAAATAAAACATTACTGAAGTTTCAGGTTAACAGTTAATGATCACACAGTTCTTTGCAGTCAATTACAGTAGTCTTTTTAAAGCCCCTTTCATGGCTGTTGAAGGGGCCCTGTGGGTCTCCTGTACTACTGATATCATTTTAACAAGCAATCAGTTTGCTTACATCTTGAAATGCAAAGTTTAATGTTCTCCTTTGGTATTGTGTCATGTAATATTCTCCCTCACAGTCATTCAGCTGAACGTAACTTTTATTTTTACAATAAAGGGAAGCAACATCTGAGAACGCTGATATCGTCTCAGAGCACTGAGACTGGTATCTCTGCACAAGTTTAAAATGGATGTGTATCTATCACTGGTAGATACAGCTAAAAAAAAAAAAAAAGAAAAAAAACCCAAGCCAAACATATATATTTTCATTATTCTTGAGGTATTTGTACTTCTCTGTAAGTTCATAGTAAGCAGAGAATTCTTTAGGAAATGAGTAAACAAACACAAAACAAAGTCCAGTCCTGCATTAAAGACTTTTTAATAGAAATGCATGCAATGGAAAAATATGATAACTCTTTCTGCACATGAATTGAGACCCAGAATGAGCAAATAACTTGTCTAAGGTGACAAGGAGTCTTTAGCAATTTTCATTGTACATGTCCTTTCACATGAGCCATGCAACCGATTGTAATCCTCTGTCCTCCCAGTGTATCTGAGTGTGTTTTTACCCTGGTGCATCACCAAAATGTCAATACCGCTTCCAGGACTCAAATGTGTTTCCTTCTGTTATGTAAAAATAACAAGGTTATTTCATTCTAATTGCTGTGTTTCGGGAAAATCTACTTGACTCACCTTGCTTTAGGCAATTGTGTTGTGACCATCCCACCTGCCACACAAAGCTCCCTTTATAGGTAGCAGTGAGAAATAGGAACCACCAGTCAAAAAACTATAAAGTATCCAACACGTCACCTGGTAAAGACGGGATAAGTTGTCTACATTTCATTGAATGAATCACACTGTCAGCAGTCCCTTAAACGGTGTATGTCTTAAAATATAATAAGTTACAAAGCTTTTTTTTTTGTACTTATGAAAGTTGAGAGAAACAGAGAAGAATAAATATCTTGGATTAAAGCTACCGAATGACACTTTACCTCCTGGAGAATATATTTTCTTAAATTAGAGATATTCAATTACAAGTTGAATTACAACTTCTAAACAAAATTTACAAATTGATATTCAGTGGACTTGAAAACAGGCATATAATAATTCAAGACTGAAAGTGAGCAAAATATAGTGCTGTATTAATATGCATACACATGCAAAATGCATATATAATGCACAAAATGCCACCTGATATTAAAATTACAGTGTACTCAGCTTTTTTTTACGCAACCACTTTTTGAAACAGCATGAACATTAGCATTTGGAGTTTCTGTGCATGGATATATGCTACATTTATTTGTCTGCATCAATAAAATACAGAATTATTTAACTGTCACCATATTCCAAAATTCTTATTATAGGAATTTACAGCTTTTAAAACTTTGCTTCTAAAAAGATTCACATTATATACATAAAAATATTGCACTTATAATTAATTATATTTTTTTTTCTTATAATCTTTTTTATTCATCTATAGAGCCTTTGATATTCCATTAGTGTCCTGAACAGCAAAGCGACTTTATTTGATTCAAACTAAGCAAAGGGAAGATTTGATTATGAAAGTATCAAAGCAAAAATATGAACCGACACATTATGTTATTCAACATTAATGTTTTTTTTTTTAAAGAGACGGAAATGTTGTTTGCATTTATGTGACTTTGCTGTTTCATTTTGTATGATCCATTACCTTTTCTTTTCTTGCTTCAAGGTAGATCTGATGAAGAGAATACAGTCAAATAACCCATCCATCCATGCACTTTAAATCATTGACTCATTGCTCTGATTAAGAAAATAATGATAGTTTCATGAACATAAGTTTTACTGGTCAATCATTCCATATTACAAAAGCCTTTGTTGTGACCTAATGAGTTACATGGAATTCTGATCGCCTTTGGATAGAGCAAGGAATGAATTAAAGCACATAGATACAGTTCTTTAGGGCACGATAGTAAAAGAGTACAAGAAGTTTGGAAATAACCTGAAATCACTGAGTAGTTAATATAAGGATTTAGGAATAATTTTTAAAATAATTAATACAGTGTTGACCTTTTTCATAGAGTAACAAAGTGAAATGGATGCAAAAAAAAAAAAGAACACCATCTAATTTTCAAAATCCTGCATGGGGTCATGAGCAATAGAGTTTTCCCTCTTCACCACTGAACATGGGTCATAGTGAAAGAAGATGTGGGCAGAGGACAGGTGGGAAGATGAGCCTCCAGAGATGTGCAAATGGACAAATGAAGAACAGACTACAACTCCAGAAGCAGTGAAGATCACTCCAAAGACAAGGTAGGCATATTGTTTCTGTGTTACCTTGCCATGCTTCCCAACACCTGACATCACCCTGCATAACATATCTCTACCACTACCATCTCTTTAACTCCTTTGGTCATATTCAGTTATTGAAATAAAGTAGAAATAGATGTGCTTCAGGAAACCAAAGGTTTGTAAATATATTCACAGAGGGAAAAGTAAGTTTTTGCACCAGGGAGACAAAAGCCTGTCAAGATACTGACTCTCAAGAAATAGCTGGTGGTCTGTCATCAACAGGCTGGATACCTTTGCTGCCATACTCATTCCCAGCGGACTAGAAGACGTAGTCCAGCTTGTCTCCTATACTGCAGTCTTTTCCCTCACACTACATTGTGTTTCTTCTCTCATAATATTTTTCGTCTCCTTGTTCCACTTAGCTCATTGCAGTGCCTCTGTCTCCTGTTTTGTCTTCCCATGTAATTTATTACTCCATAATAAATCTGCCTGATCCTCAAAACAAAGCTGATCAGCCAAAATAAAATTATGGAACATGTCATCACTCCTTTCACTTGACTTGTGTCTTGCAACTCTGTGCATATTATATTTCTGAAGCTGCAAATTGTTAAGCTCTTCTACCTTATACTTTCTGACATAAAAGCAGAAAAGGGCTCCTGTTGGCCATGGTTTCAGAATTCATTGCAGGATAAAGAAGTACTGCATACAATTTATCTTGATTCATAAGCTATTGTTAGTTATTTATCTGTATCTGAATAGGTGCTTTTCAGTTGCAAAAGGTTCTTGAATCCTGAAATGTTATTAAATCCAATATGGTATTTTAATTTTAAAAAAGCAAAGTGTATTATTTCTTATTCATTCCTCTTTCTTTTTTTTTTTTTATTGTTTTTAATGTCTGCCACCTAATTGAATCTCAGAAATACGTGTGATCAACCAGTATAATAAAATGCAGACAGACTAGTGACTTGACCCTGAGTCTGGTATAGAATAAATCCCATAATTACCAGTATGTGACAGATTGTATCTGTAGCACAGCATCTAAGAAAGCAGTTAGCAAAAGATTCAGAGCTTGGAAATTACTTAAAAGCATATTTGTTTGGCAAATTCTTATGAATAATAAACATAATATACTTGTAGAGTATCAAAACCAATTGTAAGCTATTTACTAACAAAACAAGAGAAGACATTTGCAATAAAGACTATTCACAGAAATAATCTGGTTTTACTTGCTACAGCACCAAATTGTTCTCATTTCCAGAGTAAGACCACTCCACAGGCAGATGCTAATGTGTTTTCTACCATTCAATTTTCAGGATGTTAAGTCCTGTTGTATTAGTTTTCTTCTGCAAATCTGGTTTGCAACAAATGTCTAATGTAATCTAATATCAAGAAACCTTTCCCATGAAACAAATTTTAAGTACATCTCTGTTATTTTCCCCACTATAACAATATGAATAAAGTGTGACTGTACTAGGTGACCATTTCAAACCCTTTAATCACCTAAGCTTCTCTTATATAGCATGCCGTGACCCACATAGAACCTGCACACTTTGTGCTTACTTTTTGGCCATGTACTACAATGAATCCCAGATTTCCTTGTTATATGATGCCTGCTTGTCTGTTCTAAAAACCTACCTTTATATAAAGTATCCTGAAAACCTGACACAAGATTTTAAATTTGGAACTATCTTTTTATCCTATTTTAGTTTCAAAAGTGGAAAATTTTGTTGTCTAGGACACAGCACATATGGAAGCTGATAAGTGATTTATGGTGTTCTGAAGACCTCCTGCATGAATAGGGCTATATTGACATTTTAGTTCCTGACTTTTTATTTACTGTCAGAATTATTGAAAACTTTGCAGCAAAAAAGTATTTTAAAAGATGTAAATTATGCAGTGCCACTAAAGTGTAGCATAAAATAGTATCGCTAAGTTTCTGCATCCAGATAAGCTGACAGCTGTGCTTTTATTTCAGAGCTAGTCAGTTCTCAGTGCAGAATGAACATCGCATGACCAAATAACCTGGCTGACAAAAAAAAGTTACTTGCCTATTTCATGGTGGGTTTTTGACTTGTCCATGTTTCTGTTAAGGAAACATTCACATGCTTAAGTTCTTTGTTATATTGAAAACTGAGAGTTCACCCACAGGATCACAGTAACATAGCTGAGTTTTCTGTACACTTACAGGAAATGTATCTATGTTCCATACACATTCAGCCAGGGAGATTTTGTGTCTTACAGTAAGATTTAGATAGGCTACACCCTTAAGGATTAAACTTTAAATCCTTTATTTTCAATAAGTTCCTCTGAGGATACTGTTGTAGAATTTAACATATGCCATGGTACAAAAACATTATTCGTCAGTGTGATGTTGCTAGATTTTGTAATAGCCTTTGGGGGTAGCAACAGAAGTTGCATCTCTTGCTATGGCAACTTCGGGACTTGGAAACTGTGCTCCGCTCCACAGTGTTTAATGTGTGTCCAACCAGAAGCCTATGACTCTTCCTCACAAAACAGGCAATACGACAATAGATAAAAGACAAGGAGGAACAGTTTTGCCTTAAGGAATTAAAATGTGAAGCATACTAAAGCTTGAGCTGTTTGCTTGAAATACAGAAAGTCTAAAAAGGTAGGTGGAAATAAAAGTATTATTCTGATTATGTTATTAAACCTATATTAGCAACATAAAAATGCTATTGAGAAATTAGAGATGCATTGACTGGATATATCTCCACTAAGGGGCTCAAGGATAACTATCATAAATTGTCTTTGTTAGACATGAGTTTTCACATGCAGCTGGAAGCAGCTGGTAATACTTTATTTTTCTGGTTACAAATGGATTTTTGTTTTGTTTCTAGATTCTAAGCATGGCCTACAATGATCTGATGTTGGAATGACTCATATTTCTTTTTTATTTTTCAGTTTGATTCTGTAAAGATGTTGCCTTTCCATGAAAATAAACCTATAGCCTTTATCCTTTTAGATATCGACTTTGATATCTTGAAAGGTCTAGAGAACAAGTCTTATGAGGAGTGGTTAAGAGAACACATTGAGACCTTATTGCTCTCTACAACTAAGTAGAAGGATGTTGTAGCAAGGTGGGTCAGTCCCTTTTCCCAAGCACCAAGTATAGGATGAGAGGAAATGGCCCCAAGTTGTGTAGAGGAAGTTTAGATTGAATATTAAGAAAAGTTTCTCCACTGACAGGGTTCTCAGTTATTGGAACAGGCTGCCCAGGGAAGTGGTTGAGTCACCACTCCTGGAGGTATTTAGAAGACAGGCAGATGTGGCATTTAGGGGCACAGGTCAGTGGTGGACTTGGAAATACTATGTTTACAGTTGGACTTAATAATCTTACAGGTCTTTTCCAACCTAAATAATTCTATGATTTTCCTTGCTCATCTTAGTCAGTAGCATTTCACTCCTCTTAAAACCCTTCAAAATAACATTGAGAAGATCTTCTTGGTTTACTGCTTGAACATATTACCATCCCCATTCTTGCCATAAGAACTTTAAACCTCATGATTTAATTTCCATGGTTATCTGGCCACATTCTCAGTGACAGTTAAATACCTAAAACCAATGAGAACTAAATACCTGTGTTCTTTTGTGGAGTTGTTTGCTCAAGTAATTTTGACAATAGAAGGCATTGTATTGCATGCATCTGGCCATCCTTAATGATCAATATCACAGATGTCTACATTTGAGATATGCATATTAAAATGTCTATATTGTTTAAGGAGAAAAAAAGTGTTTCTAGGACACAGACAATCTTATTCTACGGAAGATGTCTGAAATGAATCATAACTTCAAAATATATATTTCCCTCACTAATTATAAAAAGAACCTAGTGTGAAGTGCTCAGATGTATGTATTTACTCCTTGGTAAGCTAAAGTTAAGGGAGATGAGATAAAAACATCCTTCTTCCTGTGAAAACTGCTGAGCTAGCACATTTTCTAATCCTACTGCACTGGTTTCAGAATCTGTTTCCCTTTGCCTCCTGTACTCTCTCTGATACATAAACAAACATCACTGTCCACCTTCAAATCCCCCTTTTAAACTCACCTCCATCTTTATCCTTATAAAACACTGAACAAATGCTTAGCTAAAATTGATGTTTAGAGTGCTAATCCTTATTTTCTCATTATTTTCTCATGTTTCCCCTCTTAAGATATAGCTTCTTTTACATTGAAGGTGAGAGGCTTTTTTGAACAGAAGATGATTTCTCGTACATATGAAGATCTGCCAGCACAGTGAGATGCATTTGCCTACTTGAACTTTTAGCTTCTACCAGAACAAAACCAACTTCATCCACAATAATAGCAATGCCAACAATAAAAACAATACTAATCAAAGTTTGAATTATCCTGTTATTCACTGATGTGCCACAACAAAATATTGTCACCTCACTGTGGTAAGTCAAAACAAGATTGTACTCATCAATTGAATTATTGCAACTGCCTTTCCTTAAAATTTATATTCTTTTTCATTTAAAATACACATGCTATCTGAAAATAAAGGCTGCTTCATCTCTGTGGCATTCTACCTGGAGCCAAATGCTGGAGAAGGTAACTCACCTTACCCACAGCACTTGGGATCTCCATTAAGAAGCACAT
The DNA here is from genome assembly GCF_036013475.1 of Columba livia. Classification (NCBI taxonomy): domain Eukaryota; kingdom Metazoa; phylum Chordata; class Aves; order Columbiformes; family Columbidae; genus Columba; species Columba livia. Next base: position 5,462,226 of record NC_088605.1, on the reverse strand, counting down.
ATGTGCCTTGCAAATTCTTAGGATCTGTGACAATGAGCCAAGGACGGGAGGAAACCTTTGATTTTTTGTCTCGTGCAAAGACACTTTCAATCTCTGTCTTATGCTTTGAAGACATCTCTTCAAATTTAGGTTTGCCCTCTGGAAGCAAAATTTCAAATGCGGACAGAGATAATTTTTCAAATTCAAAGGGCATAGTGTGTCTGGCTATTCCTAATGGCCCAGTTCATCCGCAGATTATCTGTGAGATGATTGGCAAGATCAGAGTGCATCCACAGCAACATAGCACTTGGATTTGTGCTCCCTCCAGCCTCCAAGTGGTACTTGTGTAAGCTTGTGACAGGATTGACATAATTGCTGTTTCTATAACATGAAACTTTAGGGGTTTACGATGCAAACCTTGGAGGTGGCTTAAGGGTATTTCAAAATCATGGAATGAAGTCACATTCAGTGTTGTCTTTATTCTCAACAGGGAATGAACTTTTGGCATCTGCAATCCCTGTGAATTTTCTCTCTTGTTATTATGGTTTGTATAGATTCAGAATTAAAAAGCATGAACAACAAAAGATACCCTGGGTATAGTTTCATAAGTAGTATAGATATAACCTCAAAAATAAGGGTTCTTCAGGAAAAGAATTAAATCAGCCAGTGAGTTTCATGCACCTCATTTGGTTTTGAAAGTAATATTTAGGATATTAAAGAGTGGGTCCCTGCCTCTCATAAAGATGCCATCCAAAATACCAGTCTAACCTCTTCCTTATCTGTAGCAGGGCTCTACTTCTGCAATGAAATTTATATCAGTGGTGTCTGAAATTAATTTAAAGTTACACAAAAATTGCTCTTGCTCAAAATGATAGTGTCTTTCACAACACCAAATGTGGTACTTTACAAACTTCATGTACTGAGATGGTTGTTTTCAATGATGACTGAAACATTTGTTATTTAAAACCTTTTACATCAGTGGTCTACAGAGACACTCAATCTAACTACTAACAAAATAGCTCTTGATGTAGAAATGCAGTAGCCATGTCAGCATAAAGTTGTTCCTGAACTAACAATCCTGCTTCAATGAGGACAGCCTTGTACTGCTCCCAGAACATGAGCTAGGATCTGTGCACAGCACTGAAATGTGCAGGTTGGAGGTACTCACATTAACTCAGAAAGCTTGTTTCTTCTACTCAGAGCTGTAGAACCTAATGGAAATAGAGAATCACAGATATGTTTATTGGAAGAAATGTCTAGGGACCTTCAATCTTTTGATCAAAGGACTGTGAATAACCATGAACCATATTATTGTGAATTTTACCCAGCCAAGTCTAAAAAAAAATGAGGGTAGAGATTTCAGTCTCTTTGAATAACCTTTTCTTGTGCCACACCGTCCTCCTATTGGAAAAAAATAATCTTGGGAAAAAATCTTCCTAGTACATAACCTAAATCTCTCAAAATGCTTTTATTCACTATAAGACCATACCTTTGGCTCCTACTCAATTTAGCACCCACTGTAACTTTTCAGCAGTGAGTTCGCACGCTTCACAGAGCAATAAGGAAGACTTTGAAGGCCTTCCCAGTCCACGTGCACAACTTCAGTTTCTCCTTGATGAACCTTACAAGATGTCTCTGACTCAGTCCTCCAGACTATCAAACTCCTCTGGTCTGAAACTCTACCCTTGGGTATCTCACACTCTTCACATAATTTAGCATAATCTGCAAATTCCTTGACAGATCACTCTGCCTCATCACCCAGATTGTTGCTAAGGAAAGGAATAATGTGGGTATCTGTTGTATTCATGACTACTGCCATTGCTAAATTAACCACATTTTCCTTAAAGCTACCTAAATTCTCTCATGAATTAGTCAAATCATAAACTCTGACATCCTCCATTATTTTCTTACCTCTTTGAGCAGTATGTTATACTGGATTATGGTCATTCTTAGCTTTCCTCATCTGTTTTTCTCCTAGACCCAGTCTCCAGTTTGTATGTGGTTCGTAGCCTGAAATTAGGTCTGGTCAAAACTCAATAGAAAGGCTCTCAAACCATTTACAAGCTACAGTTCCAGTGACTCAGAGGTGTCATTCTGGTCACCAACAATGTTTAGAAAATGATGTAATGGCTGAATATTTATTTACATGCAGAGCCTTGTATTAGGCACCAAGCAAAGTGGATTTGTGTGGACGAAACAGCATTCTGTTCAGTAATGTCAGTATGGACAGTTTATAACTAGTTCAGCAAAAGCCAAATTGATATGTAAGCCATGCAAATTCACACAAATCAGCAGCTGCTCTCCCACTTGTTCTCTATTATTACTCCCTCTATTGCTGACTCACATTCAATTTATATCTCGTTGCAATTATCTATATCTCTCTGTTTAAGGCAGATCTCATCAAGCTACAATGAAGACAAGCAAAAGACGAATAATTCCTGCCACTCATTTTTCACTGAATTTCTTGAAGAGAAATTCTTTGATATATTTGTATTATTAACTATATATATATATATATATATAATTTAGCTAATATTACTGGTGATGACTCTCCATAAGAAAGATTTTTCTGTCTCAATGCCCAGTTTGAAATTTTGAAAATAATATACCTTAAGGTATATCTAGGATTATTAGCTACAGCATGAGAACTGTGGAATAAATTACCTGTCACAGCTGCTATTGAGCCTAGAAACTACAAACAAGGAAAGAATGAACATAAAGAACATCTACTGGACAAAGTTTTGTATTAAAAAAAAAACAACCAAAAAAAGGTAATAGAAAGTACCAGTTGAACCAATTCTTTTCTCATTCATAGCAGCATTGAGATCACTGCCGCAATTCTGGATTTAATTCCACCTAGGTGCCAAACTTGTAGGTATCTACCATGGGTGTCTTCTCACCGAATATGAGGTGGATGTAGACATTGTTATCAGAAGTGCTCACCCAAGGCTCCTTTTAAAGCTACCTTGTGTCCTGCATAAGAATATAATCTGGGGGACAATAAAGACAGTACTAGTAAGCTATCTCCAAATGCAATAAAGTTAATACGTGAGGCTTGGTGTACCCTTGTCTTCTTATAGCACACAGCCATGTAATTTTAAACTCCAGAAAAAAATGCACAGCATCACCACAGGTTATGTGCAACAGCCCCATAGACAGAAAAATGCAGGCAGATCTGAGTGGCTACAAAAACGGTGCTGGTTTTTACACATCGGTTTGGTACAAAGGAAACTGAGGACAAGTGTTAAAATCAGTCATAGCTTGGGCAGGCAGACTAGGTGGGAAACAATCATCCAAGTTTAAAATTGACAGTGCTGAATTGCTAGCACTCCTGCTATTACCAAAAAAAAAAAAAAAAAGAAGAAAAAAATAGTGTTCTTTACACACTCACGCGGACAGTCCTCCTGAGCTTCATCATTTCTAAGAGACCACACTCCAGTAATGCCTAACTCCCCATTGGGAAGTTAATGGACCCTTCCAGTTTACCCCAGCTGAGTGTCAGTGTGATGTGATGTCCTGGGCATTGAAACACAGCTTGCAAAGAACACAGTGTTCTCAGTAAAATTCAGCCCCTGAAGGTAGATATCCAAATGTGTTTTCAGACCCTTAAATCAGTGGCATGATTTTCTGCATGTAAGTCTCCAGGGGGCATATGGAACTGCAAACAGGTCCAAAGATAAAAGCAAGTGGTAAGGTCTCAGGGCACACAGAAGTGACTAAGTATGGACATCAATAAATGCTGGCTTGACTGCCTCCTGCCTTAATCCATTGTGTTACTAAAAAGGCATAATAAAATTAATTCATTCATAGATATTATAAATCTTAAGCCAGTCTTGCTATAACATAATGTAGGTGCCATTTGTCCTATTAAAAGCTGGAAATATTTTCTTATTAAAAATGATTACTATTTGCAGATTTGAGGCCCACTGTGTACATATTAATAATGATAATAATACTAAATTCCAATGCAAACTTTTTCAAATCAACTTGGCTTATTGGCAATTCAGAAGCTATTAAAGCTTACCAAGACACATGGTTTGGTAAAGCACTTTAGTGTACAAAGAACACAGACAACATGAAATACTTGTATAGCCCATATTTACACTTCAGTAGATGTAAGTAAAAGAAAATACATAGCTGAGACACTACAGCTGAAAGTGAGTAACTTAACAAAAATTAACACACATCTGTCTTTGTTAAAAGCAAATAAGTGAGGACACTGACAAGTGAATACCTAAATGGGCAAAAAATCCCTAGAAGGTGGGCATTTCTGAGAGCATGAAGGGAACTACTGAGAGAGTAAAGCGGAGCATGGGTTAGAGAAAATTGGACATCATATTGATTAAATAAATAAGCTGTTTATTTTTGCCTCTGACTCCTGGAAAGATAAATGTGGGACTCTGAAAAGTGGCAGAACAATACCATTTGCTTAAATGTATTGTGGGTAAAGGGTAAATAGAAAGACCTCTTCATTGACAGTAAGGAATAGCAATGAAAGCCCAGTAACATGACTTGAGGTTAATGACACATGAACAATAGCATTAAGAGAGGTGCAGTGCACAGTTCCAATGCATATTTAGCATTCAAGAAAGGCTGTTTTCACATGGAAAGCCCATTTTGGAATTCAGAATATGGGGACTAAGTTGTTGGCTCTACCTCTGCTTTGTTACTTGCTGTCTTTCCGATTTAGCTCTCTGTAAGGGAGTCGATACCACTTTTCCAACCATCCATCCATCCAACCATCCATCCACCCATCCACCCTCATAATTTCTGTGGTAGCACTTACGACCTTTTACATAAGCCAGGACCTGACTTTAAGAAAATATGGAACAGATAACAATCTCCATCTACAGCAGATTTAATCTCATTCGGAGACCAGAGGCAACAAATGTCTGTAACACAGATCAGAAAGTGCAGGGGAATATCGATGTTTTACTGTTCTGTAAGGGAGGCATGGCTTCTTATATACCTAAACCTCTATCAAGGTTTTTTAGAAGTATCAAAGCAAAGTTATATCTCAAGGAAGGCTTTGACCTGGGATAATGGAAAGAATGGGCAATTTCTTCCCAGCATGGGGAAAGTAATATATCCCCATGGAAAAAAGCTGAACACACCTATCTTGAAATTGAATAGGTTGGAAATGGATATTTGTGCAATGGGCAGTACGAAAGTGGGAACCATTTTCTGAATACCTAATAATAGAGAGCAGTAGAATGGTGATAATGAGAGAATTCGAGATAAAGGACTTGCCAGAGGCACCACAGACACATGGGAAGCATATATAGAATAGTGTAAAGGCCAAAATGAAAAGGTGGGCTGAACAAAACAAGACTCAAGTTGTCAAGGTCAGAGAAAATGGATAATGCAGATGCAAGAGCTTGGGAGTTTGGGAGAGAATTTTCTCTATGTTATTTCTATTTAGATTGTAGAATCTCCAGTTACAAGGCCTCTTCCCTGCTTTAAAAGGGGAACTGATTAGGTGAAAACCTGGGTCTTTTAGCTGCCAAGACTTGGATTTAAACTTCTTGCAATATTTTTTTTCCTTCCCTTAGTGCAGACCAGAAAGGCACTGTCTTTTTTGGTGGTGGTGCAGAGCATGTCACAGGTAGTCCGGAAAACAGAAAATTTGCACCCTGAGTACCAATCACAATACAGAAATGAAGACAAAGATTCTGAATATCTGCATTCTGGAGCCCATTAGTTTTTATTTCTCTTTCTCTACATCAAAATCCTAACAAATTTTGCACTGTCAGGTGTAGAGGTCACAGGGATCCTTCCTATCCTGTTCATCTTTTCCCGTTCCACTTTCATTACTCCTGCTCCTATACAAGGGACAGAAGGGACAGAAAAGGCGGCCTGACACTATCAACATCTATAGGTTGAAGACTTGTAGGTGGACATAGCTACGTACTAAGAAATAAACCACAGACATTTATGATGCTAAAATATATTACCAAATATATTCATATGGAGTTATCCTTCCCCTACTGAAAAGTAAAAAGCACTTACAACAGACAGTGAGAAAAGAGAAATTAGATATTACCTGCAGTTGAAACTCAACCAAAGTTTATGATTAGCAGAGACATCCTGGGCTGTGGTTTATAGACAGTATATAAGCCAAAAGTGAAGATCATTTTTTCTTTCAGAGTTATCATAAGACATCCACTGTATTTTAAAGACTATGAAACAGTATATGCAGAAATGTATGTTCATGTTTAAAATAGACAAAGGGACATAAATGTGTTTTGTTACTTTCAACATGCTATTTGTGTCCTCTTTAATTATATCAGAGATCAGAGAGGGAAGACTTCCTTCCCCAGTTGCACCAGTTCTGAATATAAACATAGCCAGTGCTGCAACTGGAGTGAAGCAGAAGATATTCTACTGCAACTCTCCATCTACAGTCCTGGTGTTGGACGCAAGACATATCCTTTCCTATATATATATATGTATTAGAAACAACTAACTTCAATGTAAATTGTTATTAACACCTTTGCTGCAGAAGGTTTTAAGGACAAAAAGAGAACAAGGCAAAACTAATGTAAGAAAAGATGTAGGGAGAGAAACAGAATGATTAAGACAGGAGGGAGGCAAAGGACAAGCAGAGACAAGTACGCAAGCAAAAGCAGAGCTGAAGATTTGTAACAGAGAGGAGGTGACTGCAATAATGAACCCCCCAATGTGCAAAAACCTGCCCTATATTGTGAAATTTACTCTTAGCATCTCCAGCTCCAGGAATTTGAGACACCAAGCTGGGCTACTTTGTATGCTTACTGGTACCCCAATGCCAAGACTGCACTTCCAGCTCCCAGCTGCTTCCCAGCAGTGCTGGCGAGTCAGTTCTGGGAGCAGAACCGAATATTTGACTGTGTTTGTGAGCTAAATGCACAGTGAGTCCCTTTCTTTTGCTCCGTACAAAACTGTAAGATGGAAAAAAAAAAATCTAGACAATTAAAACTACCAATAAACTGTTTTACTAATGTCCTGTAATCTATTGGTTTTTTCTGTTGGGAAGAAAGAGGAAGAAAGATCCTTTCTGCACAAGTAGAATAGAATGAGGTCTTAAATACCAAGTAATGCAATGGTAGCCCTGCTAAATATGACTATAATAAAGTAATAAAAATTAAAAGAATATGCACATATTACTGGCTGATGGAAAGCCTCCTTTCATACTAGAAAATTAATTCATAGCAACTAACTGGGCTTAGTAGGCTCAAAAGACTTAAGATGGAAACCAAAAATACTGTCCATTTGGCCTTTGATTTCTGGATTACACTCATTTGACATTTTCAAGCTTCCTGCTAGAGCTGAGGGACAGAAAATTACTCTGCTTCAAATGAAAGCTGAGATTCCGCTGTGTTTTGTTGTGTTTTTTGTTGTTTGTTTGCTGGTTTTGTTTGTTTGTCTTCAATAGCTGGAACTTTTATGTAAAACAGGTATAGAGAGACTCACAGGAAAATTGCATGAGATGTCAGTGGAGAGTTTCATTGATGTTTTTTTGGTGGGACCATAAGGAGCTGTTTTCAGCATGTATGCCTGTGATTTTCTAATCACTGAGATCTGCACACTACTTGCATATTTTTCAGTGGAGATAAAGGTCCCCTTGCAGCAAATTTAAGACTCTGAATAACATGTTTTTCTTATCTACCTCTAGTAGACTCCTAAATAGTATCCCATAGGTCCATGGAGCACAGGCTGAATACAAAAATTTTGTTTTGTCTTCTCTTCATAACAAAAGACCATGGCTTTCCAAGTGGAATTCTTCACTGAACAAGTTCTTATGTTTTCAATACATACTTACATATGCATTTCATCCAGATATGCTTCTACATATATCTATAGTTTGCCAGCTTCAAGTTTTACGAAGACGAATGCTGGAGGATTTAAGTAAGTTTTTTCAATTGATAATTATTTTCACTCCAGAGAAACATGCCCTATGTTAAGTTTGAACAAACAGAAAAAACTTCCAGTCACTGTATCACTTGTTATGCCTATTTCTGCTGGAGTGTCTCACTATTAAAGTATTGTTTCCTTCTACATATGGAACTTTTTGTAAATGTTGTGAGTGATGCCCTGTGTGAACATCAGAAGAGTGGAAAAGAATCACAACATTATTACCAGCAGGTAGGAGAAGAAGAGACCTTCCTGTCTTTGGGGATTTTTCTTTCTTTTTTTCCCCTTTCTTATGCTGGCAGCTGCAGAGCTGTGAGATGTTCATGTACAGAAGCCTGTCAGTGTATCTGCTTGTAAAGAAGAATGCAGAGTGTTTGAAGAAACTGTTGAAAGAGAACTGGGGGCATGAGAGAAACATGCAAAGCCACATGTAGTAACATCACCATCACAGATTAGAGCAAAAAACAAGAGGAATAGGTCATAGCCAAGCCAGTGAACTACCAGTCTTTGTCTCTTAGTAGTATGAATGACTGAGATATAGCTATCATACATCAGAATAACCAAGCTAATATACGGAATGATCTGTTCTGATTTCAGGTACTCTTCCTGTGCAAGTCATGGAGGTGTTCACTGGTGTAGTGCACTGGATCACACAGAGGATTCAACCTTCCTGTTAAAAGAAAAAGACCTGGCAATTTCTGTTGTTTGGAGTTTCATTATTTGTATCCTCATATTGGGCAAGAATATACATTGATGCAAATTGGTGTTGCTCAAATAAAGTGCTAATTTATACTAGTAGAGCCTTTTTCCTTCATTTTTTATATTCAGGGAAGCTGGATGAATCACATGCACTTAGTTTCGATCTTTAGGTACTATCTTATTTTATTTATCTAATTATTTAAACAGTTTATCCTCACTACTTTGTCAAACATTAATAAAACCATGTTAAACCCATCAAGGATTATAATTTCAGGCACTCAAGAGAGCTGAAGAGATTACAGTTGGGATTTCAAAGAGTTTCTAGTTCCCAGACTGAATGAGCTTCCTGAGGACACAAAGGAAGTTCATCCAGTAAAGTGAGTGAACTTGAAGGGAAGAACTCCTCAAATGTGAATCTGAATAGATTTTGGATATCCCTCTGTTCAGTACTGCTCTGAGTTGGTTGTGTCTGGGCTAGGAGCAGAGTTCATCATTCTTTGGAAATACATTGGATGGAACACAGGTGCTTTCAGTCTATGGAAAACTGCTATGGTGACCTGGAATAATGGGTTTTGAAGACCAAAATGGCAGATGCTTTCAAGGAAGGTGTGTGGGACTCTGGTTTCACCAACATGATTTTCTGAATTTAGCCTCATGGTCTCACAGCTCTAGCTAACATAAAAATAAAGGTTACTTCCCAAAGAATGGCTCAAAGAGATTTTAGGTGATAATTGCAGCTTCTGTACATTACATGAACACAGGGATTTTTTTTATCCACACTTTGGGACTGTATTATTATGGTTTTAGCTAAAGTAAAAAAGTGGAAAAAAAAAAAAAAAAGAAAAAAGTCTCACTTTTGAACTGTATTATTATACTTCATATTTCTGTCCATTCTAGCTATTCATTGGGATCTTCTTTTATTTTTTCATTATTTAATTTGCTATACACTATCCCAGGATAAAGAAAAACTCTGGATAATGCAGCTACATTTAAGATAAAGTCTGCTCTTGGCTAGAAATAGGATGGGTGTGTGCTTTGAATGACACTGAAGAAAGAACAAGAGGACTCAACCTCTTCACCATTGAGCGGTGTCTGCATTTCTGGAAACAAAACCAGAAATGGGCTCCACAAATGAGCAAGAGGATACAGTGATACAAAAGCACCAATGTCAAAGGATGTAGGTCTTTGCATTCAAACTTTAATCAAACAAAGAAGTCTTAATTATACTTCTTATTTAGGTGGAGACTGAACAGAAATGATCATCATTGGTTCAAAGACAGCTGGTGTTTTTCTCTGTGATGTAGGCGCTGAGCAGAGACTACATTCTCCTTTGTCTGGAGCAAATCAACAGAAATCTTCAGGCTGTGGCCTTTCCTGCCTCCCAGCAGATGTCACAAAATGTGAAAGTCTCCCTCTTACCAGCTCTGAGTTGTTATGTCATTTGAAGTTTGAAAAAATTATCTTCCAACTCCAGCACAAGGCATTTATATAACAAGTATTGGGAAGCTACATGTGTATTCTTCCCAGCTTTTACATTTGGTTCCTGTTTTTTGTTTGTTTGTTTGGTTTTTTTCTGTCCCTTACAGCTGTTTGAAATATTTATGGTATTTGTCAGAAAACACAAGACATTTTTTTTTTCCAGTTACACCTTCAGATGAAAACTGAATTATCAGCCTAAATATTGGCTGAAGAAGAAAAGGTGTCTGACATGTTTGTTTTCCTAGAAATCTGCATTAGAATCACCAGTTCAGACATTTTACATGTCAAGGTTGATGGATGGTTAATTTTCTCTGAGAGATAATAAAAAAAATACACTGCAGATGAAAAGATGACAAGCTGTTTTTCTTACTTGTCTCAAGAAGAAGAAGAAGGAAATACCTCTTTTAATTTTGCCAGATGATGAAAGTAGCTGAAGAGTGTCTTTATTACTCCTTGTGAGTTTTAATTGTTTCTTTAAACTCAGTATTCCAGTCTTATCAAGGGCTGAATGACAGAATCATGATAGTATAAAAAGGCTGTGTGCCTATGACTTGATGTACATCTCTGACCTGTTATTTTTCTCTCCAATAAATAATGCCACACTAATCCTTATTTTCAAATATGCTAGAGTCCTACCTTTCTTTTATTTGTTATCATGTAATAGTTCAGGATCAGGTTCTTGTCTCTTTTATCTTTCCTTCTTAGCTTGTTTGAGGTTTTCCAAGCAATGTCTCAGGCTTTTGTCTTGCAATTATATCACCATATTTGACTGCAAAACTTTCTCAAGTGCATGAGATTAATTGTTCTTAGACAGAAGATAATGAATTTCTTCTCCTGTGTTGGCAACAGGCTTTCGAGTTGCTTTCTCATGCACAAATGTACATCTCTCTGCAGGTTTCTTGTGAGAGAGGAGACTAATATAATTTTGCAAACTATTTACAGATGGGCATCTGAGGATCTGGAAAAACAAACTATTTAGTACATTTTCCCTCACCTGATATTTTATTCATGCTGATATAAATCCAGACTTCTACTATAATCCTTTAGTTAGGTAGCCCTGATTGGCTTCTTACTGGCTTAGGAACTAGAACAGTGAGATCAGGCGCTGGTCCACACCGGTCATAGAGATGATGACTCATTAAACCAGCAGTGAGCTAAGAGTAAGTAGGACTTAGAAGGAAGCAGTTTATCCCTGACTCTTGCATTTGAGTTTTCAAAATACTCTTTCAAAGTGGATAGGTCAGTAAGTGAAAATGGTTGGTAATTTCCCAGATTTTCCTCTCTTTTCATGTTCTACATAGAATATAAATTAAGTTTACAAAACAGAAGAAAGCAAGAATTTAAGTGCAGAAATATGAGAACAGGGGCTTCAACAGTAACATCCTTCAGTCAAAACAAACAAACAAAAAATTACAAAAGCTATTTTTTCTTCAGTTATGTTCAGATTCTAGAAATTAATATTTCTGCTGGGAACCTGTGTGAAAAGTCTTATCGGCTGGGAACAACAATGGTAAAAAATAAGTGTAAGGATTAAGCCCACAGTCTCTGCATTTATTTTGTGGGCAGTGTGCTTCATGCTGTCAAAACCATTGTCAATAGCATTTTAAGTAAGTTAGCTTCTGACAGATAACACAACAGTAAATCTGAAGTAATGTTTGAGATGTTTTGTTGCACACTTAATAGGCAAGCACTCCTTTTTTTCCATAGCATTTTGAGAAAGATCCCTATTCTAGATGTTAGCAGTTTTAGGACCTTAAGCAAAACATTTTTCACAGAAAAAAACTTAATCAAAGCTGCAGCTTTGCAGAATTGCATGACCAGGGCAGCAAAACTGAATTCCCTTTCATATTTTTCAAATAATGCTGTTCTAAGCATATTTAATCTTCGAATGTAATGTTCATATATATTTCTAAACAAGCAACAACCATTCTCATTCCTTCATAAGTAAAAAGAGCTTTGGCATTAAGCTTATTTGAGCTGGGTAGCTGCTGTAAGTTAACTCTGGGTAGAGGACCAAAAACCATTCATAAATTAACAAACTGTGGTATGCTACTGTAAGTAGTTATCCATGTCCAGAATTTTTTATTGTTTTTGCAACAGTTCCTGACAGAACATAACATGTCCTAAGAGTCATAAAAATTTAACTGAGCTTGATTTCAAAAGGGCAGAGTTAAAAAAAGATGCTGGAAGAATATCTTAGCATAGACTCTTTTGTTAAAACCTTCTGTGTCTCATAAGATATCTTACAACATGAATTCTGCCCTTGTTTTCTGTTAGCTCCATCCTGCCACATTAACTTTTAATGAATCTTTCTTCTATTTTTCTGACCTGATTAGTGACACTCATTTTCCAGTTTCCAGGGGCTTGAGTAGAAACAACCTGCAAATGACATCCACAAAACATCAAAACATCCACCTACTGGGGGGACCACGTCAACAGACATCTGTCTGAGTTTCAAACTGAACATGGTGATACCCCCACGACCATTCTGGATAACCCCAGAAAATCACAGATGATGTAGAAATGGGTGAAGATCACTAATAGTGGCACCTGTCAGCGAACTGGAAGGAACTAATCATCTGATCAGGCAAAAGTGTGTAAAAGAAAGATAAAGAGAATTGTCCATGGTCACAAAGTTGTTCACTGACAGTAGTGGTGGGTCAGGCCCCACGTTATCCGTGTCCCTCCTGCTCTCCTTTTTATCTCTGATATCCCCACTAGAATTTCTGTAAATTACACATTTATAGAGGTTTTCCTCCTCCTAAGATCTGAAAATTTTTCAAATTTGACCATGGCTCTCTATCCTTTAACATTATACTATGGTAACATTATAATTTTCCAAATTTCATTTACTGTGGACATTAGAGCCCAGAGAGCTGCGTGCCAGAAGAGAATTTTCAATGCTAAGAAAGTACCACACTTTTTTATGGTGCAGTTATGCTAATAATAAAAAATATATTGTCTGCACTTGGTATAATTAAGTACGCTGTTTACTTAAATCAAAACCTCTGAGTTTATATATGCTTTGAAATATTTTTTAACCAAGAACATTTATGGGACATTTACTATTCACAAGATTAAGGCATTTCTCCTTATATGTAAAATAAAACTATCACAAACACAGAGTTTAAAGATCTACAGGGGGCTGTGATTCACAGATATATTTGTTTTAAGTTAATTGCCTAGATCTCCCCCAAAGTCCTCTGAGTCCTACTTTGGATCAGCCTAAGAACTTGGTTTTGTTTCTCTGACACCTCCCTGGAGCTTTAGAAGAAAACATGTCTGTTCCTATGACATTTCCTACGTATATTACCAGTACGTAGGTTAAGAATTTACCCAAATTACAGCTTTAGAGGGCAATACTGAGGGGGGGCAGTGTGATTTCCAGGAGGGGTAAAAAGTCTGCAACAAAAACCAGCAGGAAACAATTCAAATGGGGCTAATTTTTAGCCACCTTAGCTTATATTCCTCAGACTTCGTAGTAATATTTCATTTTGTCTTTCTAGTAAGTGACACTGTCCCAGATCTAACAAAGGAATGTAGGCTAAAATGCAAATGCCTTGAAGAATTATCTGGTGTTGGATCTATCTTAGTTAATAACAAATTTACTAGTAGAATTTGGATAATTCACAGAGATGGAAAGATGGAAGTCAAGGAAATTCTTTTCCATTGACCTAGTACATGAACTCGATCATAGCCACTAACTGATCTATTACAGGTCCCCACCTATAAAACTGATACAATGACATATACCTTCCTATAGATATATTCAATGTTTTTCCTCTGTCAGACACTCATTAACTTTAAGTCCTCAGTCCCAACAGAGCAGCTTTGGTTGGAAATTAACACTGCCATGAACAGTTGTATTCTCATTTCCTTCTCTATAGTTGCTTTGTCCTAAATCCAAATAATTAGAATTTAATAATAATGAAAACAAGCAGACATTTAATTAGCCAAATGATGTATTTCTTATGCCAAAGATTTGCTCCCACCTGTCTAAATTTCATATTTTGTTTACTGAAAAGGAAAGATGGAGAAAAAGACAGGTACTGAATTAATCCGCACCTGAAAAATTACTTAACAGGAATTTTGCCATAACACTGCCCCACTCAAAACCAGCTGAGAGCCCACCTTCAATTTATGAGCTTTAAAAAAAAATCTGCTCTGCTACCCAGTTTTGTTTTATTTATGGAATTTATAAATGGCAAAAGTAGTCCACTGAACTCAATAATTTTTGAGCAGGGCAGTAGTGTCTGTTATGATCTCAGAATATAAATGGATCTCATATTCTTATTTTTTCAAACATGGAAACAAATGTGAAGACTTTAAAAACACGTGATATTGGGTTTTATACAGAGACTGAAGTATGTAATCTTTTAAAAAAGCTCTTTACAAACTATCTGGATAAATGTACGTACATACAGCCCAGCTCTGCCACAGATCAACACCACATTTTGTATTCAGTGTGTCTTGTGCTGATCGCAGCTTTCACTCAGGTCAATCTCATCCACTTTGTTTACTAAACACCACATGTATCACACCATGCCAGTTTTTATTGATTTGAATTTTATACAATTCCACTGAATGTTACAAAATGCTATAGCTGAGACTAACACTTGGGATTAAAGCTGCAGAGCTGCATATAAACAACATCTTTAATTTAAAAAAAAAACCAACGTATTTAAGCACTACTGTGTTGACAGGCTGAATGGCTGATGCAGAACAAGCTCTCATTCTCAGCTGATGCCAAGCATTATATATATCACCAAATTTATATATATTATATATATCACCAAACTGGATCTGGTCAAAATATGAAAACCATTATCTAATTAACTAGACTCAGTTCAACACCTTTTATCATAGTCTTGTTTCCTGCTAGCAGCTGAATCGCAAGTATAATAAGTAGGTTAGCTGCAAAAAGGGAGAATAAAAAATAAAACTAAACTGGAGGCTGTTTAGCACAATAGATGCAAAGGAACTCATCTGCAAAGGGCCCTGGGTTCGTAGCCTGCAGGTCATCACACCAGGGACATGGCAAACAACTGCTTAAAGAAAATCACAGCTTTTTATAAAATTGTGCAAACAACCCTACTAATCTGACCTGGATCTTACATAGTTCCTGGCTGTACAAGACCAATATTTAATAGTTTCTTGGTGAAAAAGCATTCTACCTGCAGAAATCCAGCCTTCTTCAGGGATGCAATTGTAAACTAACAACATTTCCCTTCTCAATGCAGCTGGAAGAGTAATTAATCACAGAACAAAATTACAAACATAAAGTTTTAAGGTACACATGGAATTATTTTTCCCTGGAGAATCTGACACCTGAATCCAGAAATTTTAAAAATTTAAAAAGGTTAATTGCATTACTACAGCTCAACTGTACTAAAGCTAAAATTACTATTTTTATTCACCTATCTGCTTCTTTCTGCTCGGCAAGTTTCTATAACCCCCCAGACTGATCCCAAGGTCAGAATAATTGCTTTTAAACAAAGCAAAAATTTCAGTATTCTAAAATAGCAGAGATGTTTGTGAGAGTTATTATGAAACTCAAGACAACTGAAAGAGAAAAAATACTCAGGTTATTTCCTTGTGAGAGCTGTAATCTTTGTAGAATGAAAAAAAAAGGGGTTTCATGTGTTCTAAACCAAATTTATCACTGTGATTGGCAAAAAATAATTTGGAACCAAAACTGCATTTTAAAGTGAGCATGAGCTAAATATCTTCAATTTATTGCTTGGGCTGCAGCCAGGCTTAACTTTCTGAGAACATGCTGAGTTTTAAGGGGTGCTGACACCCTAAGTCCCAGATGAACTGTGATGACCCATTGGTTCTGCAAAAGTCAGGGAGGGGTTTGCTTTCAGCTGCATTTGTTGCATGGTATTGGCTCAGCTGCTTTGGCCAAGATCCCTCCTTATGAACAGTTCCAGGCTCATCACCTATAATGTGATCATAAAGCTAGAGTAGTGTCAGTTGTGGTGATCCTCCCAACTGGGTAACCTTGTGTGACCTACAAGTGTGTCACGGTTTGTCTCTATTTGGAAAATTAAACCTGTGAATTTACCTTAGGTACATTGACCTTAGCTGAATTCAAAGGAAACTCCAAATTGGGTAGCTCTGACACTAAGTTGAAGGTTTTACACCAGGGAAAAGGAGGCAGCTCTGAAAGTAAAATGCATGGAGTTTCTGTTGCATGACTTGTCCAAAGAAGGTCAATTTGTTCATTTATTTAGAGAAGTAAAGTATCATCAGCCATCAACTGCGTAGTTTACTCTAACACCCATTATTAGCACCAGTATACAATCCAAAAAGGAAGAATCAGAAGCACATTTCCAAAGTGAGCTGATATACTCTGTACAATTTAGTCATCATCTTACAGGCTTGGGGACACAGAACAACTGAGTATCCAGCCCCCCTCCTGTGGTGTGCTGTCTCCTCCTCTGGAAAGGGCATTGGACATTACGTCTTAAAACATTCGATAATCACTATCTTGATGTTTTGCTTGCCCATTCTTTTTAAACCTTTCAACCATTGTGACCAATTCCCATGAAAAGCCTTATGTTTCAAATTGGAAAGATGGTTAAATAAAAAACACATCTCTTCAATGGAGACAGAAAAATCACTTAATCTCTGCAGTTAAAGCCAGTAGTCACTAAGATGCACATACCATTGGACTCTTAGGTAACATAATCACTGCTCTGAGATTTTCTAGAAGCTGTTTTACCTATATTACTCTCCAAAATAGACGTTCTTTTAGGAGTATTAGGCAAATCACCAGTCTATTTTCTTGTCTCATTTGCACCTGCTCTCCTGCATTGTGTTCAGTTACAGAACAAAGAGCATGGCTTTCCTGACATAAAAATTAAATGGATGATGCAAGAAAAGGGCTTTTTGTTTGTTTTTGTTCTTGCTGTTGTTGAATGGGTTTGTGTGCAACAAATATCCCTAAGTTAATTAATGAAAAAGAATAAATTGCTTTTCACCCCAAATCCAAATATTTATTTTCAAATTCCATATTGTATTAACCCTTACATTTGCTTTATATTTTTTTAAATAAAACTGAATTTAAAAAAATTACAATACCAGCATAAAGAGCCACGGCATTTTTAATACACTATTTCAAAAATTTCCTCCCTGCTTCCTCCCAAATAGTTGGAATAATTTAGCTTCCTTAAAGAAATTAACTTTTGAATATATTTACTCATCTGTATGTAACTAACACAGTCAGTCAACCCAAAGTCCACCACAGCTGGCTAAGAGAAAAATAGTATTTCTCCTCAAAAGATCTAAGTGTTGGGTTAATGGTTGGACTCAATGATCTTGAGGGTCTCTTCCCACCAAAATGATTCTAGGGTTCTATGGATTGCAGGCATAGAAACCAAAGAGTAGTCGAACTGAAATGATCTAGTTCAGTATTTTACCTGAATACGTGAGAAAGAAACAAAAAAAATCAGTAGCTACATTGTGAGTGAACAACTGTATACTGTATAAGAGGTGCTTACAGAAATACATTCTAACTTTGGTGATGTGGTTTAGTTTTGAATTTCATCTGATTGCCACAAATTGGAAGATATTTGCTCATTCCCAAGAATGGTTTAGATACCAAATCATGCTGGAAAAACACTGGTATGTTTTCAATCTATTTCTCTCCAGGAAAGTCTAAGTTTAAAATAAATAGCAGCTGGAGGAGCAGCCAATGGATACAGACATATTCAATAAGCTGAGGTATGGAAGTATCTGGGAACTCCTTATGATCTCAGCTGCCATTTATGTGATCCTGTGTGATTTCTTTATAAAAAATATTCCATTTTCTGATTCTTACCTATTTTTCATTCTTAAATGACTGTACAGCATGCTGCTTGGAAGGAAATATACAACAAGAAAAACCTTATTAGAGTGATGCTTTTGTCTAAAGACAGTTATTCTGATGCTGCAAATGTAAAAAATAATCTCCTAAATAACGTGATTTTATTGTATTTTTAAAAATGTGCTAATATTTCAATAGATAGAGATTTTGAGTTAAAAATAAGTTCTTGTAACTATAAAGAAGATACACTTTCCTCCTTTTGGGGACTTGAAGATGAATTCCCAAGACAAGAATGTTTATGGTCACACTAAATTTTACTTTGGCATCCTGAAGACTTCAAAGTTAATATGACTTATTTAGGCTCACTTCCAACTCTCTTTATTCACTGATTTCCCTTACAGAAATATGCTGACAATCATTTCAAAAAGCATTTGCATTAAGCTGGGAGCCAGCAAAGCACTTAAGTTGGTGTACGTAATAAAATGCATCTTCCATTGAAATCACCATGCCAGCCTGCAAGCTAAAAAATATGCATATGCTTAACTCCTCTGATAAATTATAGACAATCAGCAGTTTTATTAGCACTGAAGTCAGGAGAGGTCCTCGAGTTTGTTATTTCTTTCTGCCTTTTAGCCTGTTCCTAAAGTTAAGCTTTATAAAGGGAAGGTTTTGGGCTGTGATTCAAAGCCAGTCACAATTCATCACTGGAAGGATGTGGAACATGTGACCATTTGAGACAGTCACTTAATTTTAACTTTAAAATGACAGTAATAAGTTTTTGCAAACAATCTTCCCTTTGGGGAAGCCTGAGCTGGAGATTTTCTGGAGTCACTGGCTGCTCCCTTTTTTTTTCAGGAGGTCAAAAACAGGTGAGCTGGATCACACTGAGCTCAGTGCCTAAAGCCAAAGCTTTAAATCTGTATCGCTGGGTTCTGTAAAGCTGAGGAGTGCAGTGGGATATTACTTAATTTGCATTCGTGCCTTGATACACTAAGCTTCTAATGTATTGTGCAAGGTATGTTAATTTGACCATTGTCTCTCAGTGCTACCAGGACGATCAGTTCATACATACTGAGTAGAGCAAAGCACCTGGAGAATATCTGCCTTTCCAGAGCACTGTGAAGTCACGGAATCAGAGAATAGGTTGGGTTGGAAGGGATCTCTGGAGATCACCTAGTCCAACCCACAAAGTCATCATGTATGGCTTTGCAATGCTCAGACCCTCTTTCACATTGTTTTAATTGAACCACTATCTATTAGTGCTGTGTAGGACTTGAGCGATGTCAAGATCACTGAAGACCTAATTCTCTATGAAGTTAGTTACCAGTAAGAGGACTTCCTTTAATCTTAGCCACCTGGGGGTGAAAAAGAACTGCTTTTACCTGGTTATCTAATGCCAAAAGAGAGGAATACGTTAAATCACCTTCTGGAGATGCATCTCTCCAGTGTATAGTGAGAGCATTTTTATAAAACATGTAAATCTAGATGCAGTGGTGACAAACTGAGTTAGCTGCAAGGCCAAGACATAAAGAATGTTTGGATATTCAGCTTCTATAAACAAGCTGTGCAATCAGGTGTGTGATTATTCGGACTTAAAGGCACTTTTTGAGATATTTTTCTTGGCAACTAATTAGAGGTAGAGAGGACCACAGAGAGTTTTGAGGTTTTTTGCTTTTTGGACATAAAATTCCATACATCACACAATATTTTTTATTCCATTATTCTTTTTTATGATGAAACATTGAATGCGACTGCTCTACTGAGATTCTTCCCTTACAATAGATTGAAATTGAAAAACATTAAAGTTTATAGGAATAATTCTTCAAATTATAATTGCCTTTCCATACCAGAGATTTGTTTTTGTGTGAAGCTATCAAAAATTTAATAGCAGACCCTTACATAAAAGCAATTTTATTAAACAAAATGTAAAAATACAGCTGCTTAAATCATTGGCATAAATCCCTTAGAAGTTTGCTGGCAGTGAAATTACTGCTTATTTCTAGCAGAGAAGAATAGAATAATTTTAGGAAACACATTATTTGATATTTTTGAATATCATATAAATGTAAATGTAAACAAATCATTCCTGGAAAATGACAGTATGTAAAGAGCAAAATAGTAGTCTCTAGTTTACAGCTGCAATATTCTCATCTGAGAAATAATACAGAAAAAAATCTCTGCTGCACTCGTTCACTCACTCTGGCAGTGGCTGAAGACTTTGTAAGACAGGATAATTTCTACAATGGCTAAAGAGAACTTTCATATAAGGCCAGAAAACTACAAAACCTCTGTTTTTAGAAGTCTGATGCCTGAGTCTGGCATTGGTCAGTTTTAGTGGGAGGTAGGGAGCTCTGAAAGCTCTTTTGGTGAGCTGTCTCAGGGAATAATGTTCTGCACCAACTCATCTCTTAACTCCTGAGTCACAGCCATGGTGCAGAAATCATTTTGCAGAGTCAATAATCACTCATTCCATTTTCCTTGTGCTTTTAAAAAAATCCTGAAGACTTTTTCGTATTTCACATTTCAGACATAACACATAAGAAAGAAAAGCCAGTTGCAAACTTTAAAGTGTCCAAGAGTTTTTTACGTGTGCGCCTTGAGTTCACATTAATGTATGTCAAAAAAGAAAAAAAAAAAAAAAGAAAAGAAAAAAAAAGGTGATAATGTTACAAAGAATAGAGTTAGACTAAAAAAGGAATTCTTCAACAAAAACTTGTGTCTAAATCCTAGGCTATCGGCATCTAGCAGGAAGAAAAATACTTAATACAATCTTAGATGTACTGTAGGAGAAATGCAGAAAATGATAGAACTACATCTTTCAGTTTATGCACTGACCTTAAGACACATTTCTTTTTGAATTAGGAGGTTTTCCCCTTCCTTTCAAGCCCAAAGCAGAGGTTGTCCTATTCACATATTGGGAAATGCCTTCTGAGAAGCCTGGAAATTTTTGCCTGGGATGGACTTTTGATGTGTCTCACTGTATTAAGAGACATGTTTTTCACAGGAATGGTAAGATGAATGAGTGGAAGGTTACATGGAACCATAGGTTTCTGAGGGACAGATTATACCATGTGTATGTCTCTGCAGAAGAGTAATAGGGCGAGCTCTTGGACTGATTCCCAGGTTACTCTGTGTCTCTTGTCCCATCAGGAACAACCTGGTTTGCTTCTCTTCTCTTCTGTACATTACCATGGTTGTGAGTAAATGGCTCAGCATTGGCTTGTGGTTAAAAAAAGTCCAGTGGACATAAAAAACTACTGGACATGAGATAAGAAATTGCTGGATGTGACAGATAATAGAAGATGCTGACAGAAGTTACAGATGGGGCCATGAGGGAAAGCTGGATTACATGGGTGGTTAAAGGGCAGTTATGTGAATAGACAGGCAAACTTCAGAGCTAATGGGAGGTGGGTATTGAGGACTGTTTGAGGAATAAAATATTGTAAGAAAACCTAGGTTAACATCTCTAATACCGTGCAAGGTCTGATTGTCAGGTAACTATATCGGAAATACCCAAGTTGGACACAGAAGTAGCATAACTGATACCAACTGGGCAAAAAGTAATTAGGGCGGGTTGACTATTTAGGAAGAGACTGGAATGGAAAAAGGAT